>NC_082674.1:47608750-47912291 GCF_025265405.1 Mesoplodon densirostris
AGCTGATATGCACTAAAAGAAATTATAAAATGTGTACTTTAGGCTGAAGGTAATATGATATCAGATAGAAGGTTAAAGAAGTAAGAAGGTAAGAAGAGCAAAGTAATGGTAAATATATAGATAAATATAAATATGTATTGTATAAAACAATGATTTGGGGTAAATATGCATATGTACACATACATTTATATATACGAGTGCACAAAAACAAAAGCATATAAGTCAGCAGGAGGTTAAAAATAAATTTTCTAAGTTCCTTGCATTTCCCATGAGGAGAGTTAGGTAACAGTAATCAAATGACATTAGATTTTGATAAATCAATGATGTACATTGTAAAAGCCCTCCAATGTGAATACTAGAGGAAAAGAAAAAGGGTGTATGGCTTTAAAACTAGTAAAGGGGGGAAAAATCAGTGAAAAAGGAATCATAACCAGTTCAAATAAAGACAAAAAGGAAGAAAAATAAATATAATACAGGTAAGGCAAAAATAAACTTACACAAATGGTAGAAACTCACATATATCAATAACTACAGTAAATGAAATGGAGTAAATATTATATTTAAAATTCAGAGTCATATTTACCACATAAAGATACAAAACAATTGAAAGTAAAGCAATGGAAAAAAGATATAGCAAGAAACTATGACTGAAAGTTGGTTTGACAGATAAATGAGAAGGTGGGGGAAGTGTGCTATATTAATACTAGATAAAGTAGACATTAAGGAAAAAATCATTACAAGAGATAAAGGAAGGTAACTGAGAATGATCAACATTTTAATTCACCAGAAATACAGAAGTACAATTGCTAATATAAGTATATAAAACATGATCTCAAAATACAGAAAGCAAAATTGAAAGCAAACCAAGGAATACATTAAGAATTATAAAATAATAAAAAATACTACATATTAGAATTGTGGGGTATAACTAAAATAATAATTCAAACTAAATTTATTTCAAATTAAAGGTAAAATACTAAAGTCATCCATCTGAGCATCCAAATAATCCAATTAAAATATGGGCTAAGGACTTGACATTTCTCCAAAGAAGATATACAAATAGCCAACAGGCATATGAAAAAATGCTCATAACTAATCATCAGGGGACTGTACATCAAAACCACTGCAAAATATTACCTCACACCTGTCAGGATGGATATTATCAAAAAATAAAAGATAACAAATGCTGGTGAGGATGTGGAAGATTTAGAACCCTTGTACATTGTGGTAGGAATGCAAAATGGTACAGCTGCAGTGAAAAACAGTATGAAGGTCCTCAAGAACTGAAAAATAGAACTACTACATGATCCAGCAATCCTACTTCTAAGTATTTATCTAAAAGTACTGAGATCAAGATCTCAGAGATATTTGCACACCCATGTTCATTGCAGCACTATTCACAATAGCCAAGATATGGAAACAACCTAAAAGTCCATGGACAGATGAATAAAGAAAATGATAAAATGGAATATTATTCAGTCTTATAAAAAGAAGAAAGTTTTGCAATATGTGACAACACAGATGAACCTTGAGGACATTATACGAAGTGAAATAAACCATCACAGAAAGACAAACACTGCATGATTCCACTTATATGAGGTATCTAAAATAGTCAAATTCATAGAATCAAAGAGTTAAATGTTAGCTGTCAGGGGTTGTGAGGGAAGGGCAAATGGGGAGTCACTAATCAATGGGCATAAGTTTCAGTTAAGCAATATAAATAGAAATCTGCTGTACAACATTATACTTACATTCAACATTACTGTATTGAACACGTAAACATTTGTTAAGAGGGTAGATCTCACACTGTCTTTTTACCACAATAATTTTTTTTTTTTTTTTGCGGTACACGGGCCTCTCACTGTTGTGGCCTCTCCTGTTGCGGAGCACAGGCTCCGGACGCGCAGGCTCAGTGGCCATGGCTCACGGGCCCAGCCGCTCCGCGGCATGTGGGATCTTCCTGGACCGGGGCATGAACCCATGTCCCCTGCATCGGCAGGCGGACTCTCAACCACTGTGCCACCAGGGAAGCCCTATCACAATAATTTTTTTTTAAATTAACAAAAATCCTAGATAGTTCTATAGTCACTAGAATTATTGAAAAAGTAGTTAAAACATCTTATCTTAAAATAAAAACAAAAAAAACCTCCAGTTCCAGACAGTTTAACAGTCAATTTTAACAAACATGGAGGAAATAATGCTAATCTTTTTTAAAAATTAATTTTAAAAATTAGTGGTCTCTGTTACAACTATTCAAATGTGTATCACGGAGGCAGCCACACACAATACATAAACAAATGAGCATGGCTGGGTTTCAATAAAACTTCACTTACAAAAGAAAAGCAGGACAAATTTGGTCCACAGGCTGGAGTCTGTAACCCTTGCTCTACACAGGTGGACCCCCCAAATTTTACAGATGTATTATTAGAATTAGTAAGAGAGATTAACAAATTTTGAATATAAAATGAAAATACAAAAATAATTGTATCCCTCTACACTAGGAATAAATAGAAAATATAACTTTAGCAACCAAAATATAACATGCCTAGAAATAAATATGGAAAAAAAATACACAAGGACTTTATAGATCAAATTTTATTGAAAACCATTAAAGAACACCTAAATCAATGCATCTAGGTATTTTATATGTGGATTAGAAGATTTATGATTACAAAGATACCACTCCCTCAAAAATGGATCTACAAATTAGTGATTATTCTTGTTTTTCAACAAATCACTTTTGGGGGAGGAATTTTAAAAGCTGGTTGTATAATTAATGTGAGAAATCAACTCTTCTAAAGGAGTCTGAGTGTTTAACAGGAAGCAAAGCAAGTAGGGTCCTTGTCTTATCAGATATCAATTATTATTATTACACTGTATTAACTTAGTATTGTATTGATGCAAGAATTGACTAAAGGAACAGAAAAGTCTGGAAGCAAGCCCACAGATACACAAAAAACATAATTGGTAACTAATCTAACATTGTATGTGATGGATTCAATGATGTACTGTTATAATATAGCAGTATTTAATATTAACAAATATAGGATAGTAGTAAAAGAGCTTTTCCTCTGTTTTTCCATCAAGATCAATATTTATGGGAAGCTACATAAAACTGGGCCTGAACTAAACACAAATGATGAATTATGGGAAAAATTAGACTTTTCATAGAAAAACCATGTCTGCTGTTATCAGGCATTACCAATGACAGTTGCTGAATACATTGATAATATATCCAAAATTAAGATGGATCGTTTGTGAAAATCAGCAAATGTGCTCTAAAATCAATCAACTATACATCACATCTCATTAATCAAATGGTGTCTCTCCTGTCAAGGACTCTATAGGCCACATGCTTTGTGCTTTATCATCCTTTCAAAATGCTTAGACAGAAAAGTTTTGTGTCAAAATAACAGACACCTCTGCGTCTGACTAACAATCCCATGTCTCTGCAGGATCTCATCCCATTTCAAGGCTGGGATTTTTATTTTACTCTATCTACTTCTCTGTCCAAGCAAATTAATCACAATACACTGAAATACCTAGCAGACATCCAGAACCATTCTATTAGAAAGATGACCTACTAATAGTTACCAAAGGATGACAAACAACATTAGGTGGAAAAATCTCTTCCCTAATCCACCACTAAAATCATTCAGAAATCAAATGTTGCTAATATACTCCTGCAACTCTGCATTGTTTATTTTAGTGATACAAATATTTAACACTCAACTGTAAATACTCTGCTTTATAATTTTAATACCAGAATTACCATTGCTATTTTTATTAGTACATAATAAAGTTTTATAGACCTTTCTATGTCTTGAATTTTATATCTTTAACCTGACCTCCATATGCAAATATTTTTGTTATTGTTTAATCATTACTAAAGGTGTGTGGGTTTTTTAAATTTAACTATAAAATTTGAGACCCTCTGTTGGATAAGAAGAGTTTCCTGTGAAAAGGCTGATTAGATTTACAAACCAAAAACTGTCATGGCTCCTTCATGTACACATATGAGCACTCCTATCACTGAGGATTTAGTATGATTATATACAAAAAAAACCCTGAATAACACCAAATTAGCAAACAGGAATGCATTTCTCTCTTAAATAAAAGCCCAACGATGAGTATTCTGGAATTAGACATGGCTACACAGTTTTCAGGGTCCCAGGCATCTTTCAGGTCACCACTCTCCCTGACATCATCAAGGTGGCCTAGAACTCAGGATCCAAGGTGCTGCCAGATTCAGGCAGCAGGATGGAGGAAGGGCAAAGAAAAAGGGGTAAAGGAGTGAATTAAACATTGAACACACAATAGATAGTCAATGTTTGCAGATGGATAGAAGATGACCCATGAAATTAGACAAAGAAGTGCGTTTAGTCCATGACTCCCCTCTTCTCTCTTCCTCCCATTCCCCCCACCACTTCTTTCTTCTCCCTCTCCCTTCCCCGCCCCCCATGTCTGGAAAAGTGAAACTCCAAAACTTTCCACAGTTGTTACCAAAACTGTGCTTCAGTAAACCTGTAACTCAATTGGTAGCTTTATCTTCTTGACACAAATGATGAAAATGACTTGTCTTCCCATTGACTCTCCTGGCTCAGGAAGTTGTTTTGGCATTAGCTTTATAAGTGGGAGACAGTCATGTTCCCTGTGCTCAAGGACTTTGAAGTCACATCTGCTTATAGCAGTCAGTAGCATCATTTCTGAACATAAAGAAACATGCCTGCCTGACAATTCTTGGGGGGGGGGGAGTAATTCCAACCAGTATTTTTAAAGAAATTATTTATTATCTAACCGAGACATAGGCATAAATTTTATACTTATTTTTTCCTTTTTTTTTTTTCCCACTGGCTGCCTAAATAAGCTAAAGTGATGTTCTGTTTTAGAGCTGGAATTGGCCATATTGATGATCACACTCATTGATTCACAATTAGGGACGTCTATCCCGATCATCTGGGGAGTGTTTAAAATTCAGGAACCACCCACACATACTCCTCCATAGATACAGACCCAAAAGAATGCTGTGGGTTCAGAGAAGTAAGGAGGTATAAGTCTGTCATGTGTACGGTAAAAGTCCCAAATTATGCTTAAATACTCCTATTTCCCCTACTTGAGAACCACGGATCTGGTCAAATTCCTCTTTTGAGAAATACAAGTGTAACAGAAAAAACAGCCTGCTCTATCAAGGACTATAAACACCATGAGGTAATACATATTTCATTAAATATCATATCCTCAGCATCCAGCACAATGCCTTTCACAAAGTAGACAGTCAATTAAAAAAATTATGTTAAAGCAGGGTGTTCAAGTGGATAAGAGAAGCAGACATTTGTCTCAAAAATTTGGGTGAAGGCAGAACGAAGCTCCTCTGAGCAGGAAGCAAACTGGGTGGTTTCTTAAGTGTTTAAATATATTAATCACTATATGAAACTCCATTTGTCATTCATTTTCTTAACTGTTGTTCACTGTCCGACTCCCTTACTAGACTATTAGTTCCTTAATATGGATGCAGTGGCAACATCCAGAACACTTCCTGGTACAGTGATCAGGCACTGAAAATTTTCTAAATGATCGTTAAAGGAATATATTAAAAGGTTCCCATTTGTGGATTTAATTAAGATGTCCTTAAAAAATAAAAGTAGCTTTTCACTAGAAGGATAAGACAAGCTACTTGAAAAATTAAAAAAAAACATGATATATGAAAATAAATATAAATAACATGTGACATTTCATTAAAACTGCTTTTAATAATTTGGTGAACAACCTTCCAGCTTTTTCTATGTGCATATGACTTTGTCTGTATAATTTTGTAGAAAAAGGCTGATAGTTAAATAATGTTTTGTTCACTCACAGCTTTACTAAGTAATATGCCATGCACACTTTGCTTCTTTATGGTCATTTGTAATTATGCATGGTAAAACATCAATAGTATAAACATTTACATAATTAAATGGAAACTATTTCCAACTTCAGACATCTTGTACTATTCAAATTGAAATTCTTTTTTAAAACACAAAAAAATACAGAAAACAATATATAGATTCACTTCATTTTTTCAGTGCTTGCAAAATACACTACTAAATGAATGCACCATAAATTATGTAAAAATACGCATATTAATGGTATCTGAATTGTTTCAAGTGTTTTGCTCTTAGACAATTAATGTTCCCCTTCATGTATCTATTCATATAGACATGTATATTCAGAGGTCATGTTAGTAGAAGTAAAACTGTGTTTTTAAAAAACACACTCATTTCATATTATGATGGATATTACCAAATTATCTTTCAATGAAGTCTAAACAATTAGGTTTCTACAAAAAGGAATGTGTATGCACCTTCACACCCTGACCACTGTAATCTACTACCAAAATTTTAAACTTTGTCAGTCTCTTGGATGTAAGAAAAAGTATTTCAATATCTTAATATGTATTATTTTAATTATAAATGAAGTTGAGATTAGTGAAGTTTATATGTTTATAAGACTTTTGAATTCCTTTTTGTATGAACTGTATTTTCTTATTCTTTGCACATTTTTTCCTTTTGAATAATTAATCCTTGATTGATGTGTAAGAACTCTCTATACATTAAAAAAATGTGTAATTTATTAAATGGGTATTTTCATAGATTGTATTAAGACTCCTTTATCTTCACCCTTTTTCCATGCCTTTCATCTTGTAACTCTGTAATCCTATATTATTTCCTCATTTCCTAAATCTGAGCAGGCTTTGTGACTTGCTTTGGCTATTAGTAAGTGGCAGAAGCTATGGTGTGCAAATTCTGCATCTTGGTCTCAAAAGGACTTCTGTGTTTCTGTTGTTGTACTGTACTCTATCATTGTCACAAGAAGCACATGGCCAGACTAGCCCACCAGTCCCAGCAGAGGATGAATGTCAGGTGGAATACACCCAAACCAACCCAGTTGTCTCAGATGAGGTCAGTCTAGATAATTCTAGAACCATCCAACCTATAGTCACTTTAGAGAGACCGTGGAGACGAGCCCATTTTCATGACCCAAGAGCCATAATAAATGATTGTGGTTTTAACCCTCCGAATCTCGGGGTGGTGTGTTATGCAGCAACATGAAACTAACTCAATGGTCAAATAAGTCCTCAATGTTTCAGCTCTCTTTTGTTCCCTTCCCTTCCCTTCCTTTCTTCTTTTTCTCTTTTTCTTTCTTTCTTCCCTCCCTTCCTCTTTCCCTTCCTTCTCTCCTTCATTTTTCTTCCTTCCTTCCCCTCTCCTTGATTCTTCCTTCCTTTCTGTCTCTTTCTTTCCTGTACACTTACATGTGGCAAAATTAGTACCCTCTAATTATTCTTCATTTAAAAAAATTACCTCAATTCATATTTTTACTTTTGTTGGCATTTTTGATTGGAAATCCCATTAAATTTATTCATAAATGTAGATAAAACACTTAGCAGCTTTCTACTCTAATAAATGTTGAACTATATCATCTTTAACTGTATCATAGTATTTTATTACATGGGTTATTTTCAGTTCTTCATGCTTATAAGCTATGCTTTCCTGAACATCTTCCCTATATTTTTCATACTCATTTTCCAATTACCACTCCAGGAATCTCTGGAAGTGAAACCGCATGGTACACGCATTTTTAAACCTTTATAAGTATTAAAATTATTCCCGGGAAAATTCGTATAGAGTTATACTCACACTGGCAATTTATAATGATGCATGTTTCCTATATCCCCTGAACACTTTGAATATTAGCAATATTTTACATATTCATCCACATGATAAGTAAGGAATGATAGAAGTGGGTAGTGTAAATTCACTGTGTGTACCTATACTTAGGGAATACCAACAAAGAAGTCATATGTGATTAATTGTACTCCAAGGAATGTTTGCTTCTCTGGACTTTCATGTAGTCCTTGCAAAATGTAAGTATTTTGGGAATGTCTGTGATCTACATGGTAACAGCACATTCATGTTTTCCTCATGATTATTATGGCCTCCCATTTTGTTTGCCAGAAATCACACTTTTCTTTTCACATTTATCCCCTGTTCTTTATGTGTTGCAGAGTCTTAAATAGGATCAAATGCTATAATTTTAATAGTTTTCCATAAACTTTAATTAATTTTCTTTTAAATGCCTCTGAAGATTTGTTTCTAGCATACCCACAACATGAAAGTTTAAAAGTGCATAAAAAATTTAAAAGACCTTATTTTTCAAGGCAAGATAAAATAAATTCCAAAAATACAATGAGAAAGTTATGCCACTTTAATACTAGGATGGGTCTGCTTTCCAACAAACAAATACTTCTGGCTCTTCCCACTGCACTCCCCTGAGGAACAAGAACATAGGCTTCTAAAAATTTCCAAAGTTTCATTCAACATCTGATTTCCTTTAACTTCTCTTACTTTATAACAAGGAAAGATGTGTATCTTTGGTGTTATGATATCATTCTTCAACCTGAAAGCCACACAAACTGTGTACCTTGAAAAGTAATAAAGTTAGTGAAGTTTAGGGGATACCAGACCAATCTGGAGGTTCTGTGCAGGTTAGGATTTATACTAAAATTACTTTCAACATTATGGGCAGAAGTCTAGCAATGCTATTATAAGAACTGAATGTATCAAATTCAGGACTAGCAAGAAAAAAGAAGCACTTGTTAGATAGTTTGCTTGTCTTCTTGACATTCTACTCAGTCTAGCCCCTCTTTTACCATTTAAGAACTGATCACCCAGAACTCAAGGTGACCCAATTACTCCTCTTAACAGTTACTGCTTTAGGGATGGATAATAAATCGGAGCCTACATTCATGGCAGTTTCTTAATTTGGTCCAAATTGGGTGGTTGAGTGAAAGAACCCCTTTTTCTCTCCCAGTGAATATAAACACAAAATCCTGTTGCCCTAAAACTAGCAGTAGCCATCGAGGTACTTTGACACAAACCCCCTACAGGACAAAGCCAGTACCCCTAGGAGGAAAGAGCATAGGAAAATGGGGTCTCAGGCTTGCAAACATGTTAAACAAATTAAATCTGATGATTTACCTCTGGATGGTTCAGTTATGTGAGCCAATAAAATAGTTATTGTTTATGCCACCTTGGGTAGGGATTTTTTTATTATTTACAAGAAAAAGAATCATATTCATATAGAATATTCCTTAGAAGGACAGTAAATCAAATTCTTGATATTTGGTACAACAAAGGAAGTTCATCTGGCATTGCAGTTGCAGGAAAGATTTAATATACTGTAATAGAAAAAGACAGTCAGTCATTCCAGAGGAAAATATGTTTTTTAAATCTCTTGAACGATGGGTTATTCATGCTCTACCCAAAAACAGTGGGTGAAGCAGATTTTTCTAATCTTTGTGTTTGTTAAATTTGCTGAATGGAACATCTTTGACTTTGAAGGTTTTAAAAACACTGCCTGGAATGTGGGTCACAACTATCCTGTCAAATAAAATACTTCAACGACTTGTGAATAATTTTAAAGAAAGATCCCTTCAACAACCAGAAAAAAAAAAAGTCCCCAAACAAAACAAAATTTAAAAAATTTGGAAACATTTTCACCATGCTAATGTCTAGGATAATGACAAAATGTCAGCTAGAATCCAAGTAGGGACCAAATTAAATTCATGAATTACACTGTTTACACTTCAAACACGGATTAAAATTGTTTATTTAGCTAACAGGCTCAGTCTTGATTACGTATCATTAGTGTCCATTATAACTTCAACTGTGCTTGAATTTCATAATTCATAAGCCTGTTAGAAAATTACATTCTTATATTTCAGGGCTAAAAATAAAATTAATGTGGTATTTTGGCTATTAATACCTTAATCAAGATAATCATTGCTTGAAGAATATAAATTTTTAATTTTCTAGGAATAAAACAAAAATTAAAAGTAATTCTTCAAATTGTTAATCAATACTTGACTTCCAGTTGGCATCAATATAGCCAGCTCCACACCAATTGGCTATAGCTCTCCTGAAACATAATTATAATTTTCTCTGTAAAGTGCTGGCCTTGGTTACTATAGGATTGATGTACTTAATCCACAGTTTATTTCCTTCATTGTTGAAGCACCTTAGGACACTTAAATGAACACATACCCATTTATTTCTAGAATGATTTCATAGTTGAGTGTCAACAGAACTATATCACTGTTTTACTCATGCCATTTCTTATAAAATGGATAAGTTTTATTTAGGAATGAATAGAAAGGGGCACTAGAGATTTCTGTCATCAGAAAAGCCACGGGGAAGCCCAACCTAAAAGGATTTAACTTTCTGATCAAGACAGTAAAAGTGTTAGACGCAGAGGAGAAAAAAAAAGATTCCTATTCATCAACGGAGATTTTTTCTCTCCCCAGAGACTTCAGAGAGAGGTCACATGATTTTCTCCATCCTGTGAAACTGGTAGAAAATCTAGACACACAATTGCTATTGCAGGGTCTGTGGCTTCTCAGAAGGTTCTAAGTGGAGGTGCCATTTGTACTGGGAATGGGAATGAGGAGAGTATTGCCTCTAAAGAGAATTATCTGTGTGTGTGTATATGTGTGTGTATGTGTATATACTCTCTTCAGCCGTAATTCTTAGTACATAGCAGACACTGAACATATACTTTTGAAAAAAATGAATGAGTACAAGACACAGAGACAGTATCACTGGACAGATCTGTCACTTTCTCTGAGACAGAGATGAAAGAGGATCCCTGAAGAATTCTGAACCTCAGTCTTGAAGTGAATTTCAGGGAATGATGAAAGGCTGAACATAGATGCAAATTCTCCCCCATACCTGCTCAGATTATGTGAGAATTGAAGTATCAGAGGACTGGGGGATATGAGACATTAGAATTGGGGTGTATGGATTTTTTACAGATCAGAAGCCAGGATTTCTCCATGCCCATATACACCCTAGAAAACTAATTTTTGATCTTCATTTTAGGTATTATTTTCTGATAATCAAGCCTCTTAAATTAACAATGGGGCAAAAGTGTGGCAGAGACACTATTTTTTATTCACAGAATCATCCTATTTTCCAACTGGGAACACAGTTAATGTACATTTTCCAACCCTGGTGCATTTATTTCAGGGTCATGCAACTACATTCCAACAAATGGTATGTGGATAAAAAGTGGCCCCATAAAAATCTTTTTTTTGCGTCATCCTTTCTCCTCATTCAGGTTTAATCTTATGGGTCATATATAGAAGATAACACCACAAATAGAAAGACACTGAGTCCCTGAGTGATTGAAGCAGAGTGTTTCCCATGCTCTCCTCTCCCCATAATCCCCTCAACTTGTTTTACATGTGCCACAAGTAAGAAAGGAATTTGTATTGTGTTGTGTTAAACCACAAGAGTTTGGAGTTGTCTGTTACAACAGTTAGCCACCCTGACTAATCAAGTACTGTACTTGGTTATTGCCAACAAAACTAAAAAAATTAGGGGCAAGTGGAAAGAGGTGAGATGGATCTCTTAACATTCTGGGAAACAATCATCAGGAAGATATCAAAAGCATTTGGGTATCACTGGTAAATAAATTAGGCACCTATTTACTCATATTTCATTGCTCCTTCTATTTTTGTAAATATCTTGGAGATAGGTCCTTATTGTCTTATTTTGTGATTTCCCCAAAATCACCCAGCATAGTGCTAAGCTTTGGGGGAATAATTCATGAATGTTTGATGAATAAATGAATTATTTGCTCTTTCATACCAATTGTATTACAATATAATTGAAAGATGTGGTATAGAGGAAAAAGCATGGATTCTGGAAGCAAAAAATTCTGGCCATGAGGCCTCATCCACCACACCTGGGCAGAAAAGGGTATGTCTACGCAGCTACATAACTAGCTGTGTAAAAAGGGGGAATTGGGGAATTTACTAAGTATCTCTTGTCTTTGATTTTCTTACCTTTAAGAGGAATATTATAAGTATTCACTTAACATAGGATTAAATGGGATAACATACATTTAGTTCAATGCCTTGTAATTCACATAAGCAGGTGGTTGAAGTATGCTTAATTGATACTTAAGTGAAAAAATAGTATTTTTCTCAAGTCATTTACAAGCTAAAAATAAATTACCCAGAGTAGTCTTTTTCTTTGGTTTTGCTTTTGTTTTATAATGTTTCTAAAAACATAAGTAGAGACCATCTTTATGCAGGGATAGAAGTGAACAGTTAACAGAACTCTTGTCTTCAGATTACTTTTATTTCATTGTTTTTCTTTCAAACATATTCTGGCACCAATTTTTTCCTCAGGAAAAGTCTAGAATTAAGAATATTGTTCACTTTATCTTCTGATGATAGAATTGGAGTAAAAATAAAATATATCTATTAATTATAGATATAATTAATATCTATTTATTAAAATTATCAAATTATGACATTTATTCATTATTGAATTATGAAAAGAGACAAGTATAAAGCAGAACATTTGGTGGGTAGTCATCATATTTAACCCATTTTTTAGAAGAGGTAAAATCTTTTCTAGGAAATTTGATAATATATCAACAACAAAAAAAATTACCTTAAAATATTCTCTCTTAACGATTCATTTCCTATTTTCCAACTAAAATTTTAAAAGTTAAAACTTGATTTGGATTGTTTATCTTATAGGAATATATGAAACTCTCCAAATGTTCACTATTATATTTTACAGTGAAATATCTCATTGTAGTGCATGGGCAGAAAAATAAGACATAGTGTTGCCCAGAGACGAGAGCCAAAAGACCATAGTAACTTCACTTCAAAGTTTAGTTGATGAATTTGCAAAACTGGTGTGTTTTATGAATGTAAGACCCCCAGGAATTTCAATGGCCATCTCGGCCATGTTTTTTCCCCTTTTTTCATTATGTTTGACATTTCTAAGGCAGGGCTTCATTACAGACAAACAATCTATGGCAATAGACTGGGGAAATGAGACTTAGCAGTAGATGTGGAGAAAGAGGAAGAGGGCAACAAAAACGAGCACTGAACTGGAATAGGGCTTCGGAGGTCCGTCACAGCTTGTGATGTGTCTCTGTGAAATATTACAGACTATCAGAGAAGGCTCTTAAGATTCAAAAGCAAACTAATCTGTTTTGATTTGTTACTCAGGATCAATAATCTGGCCCAGTGGCTAAATCAAAAAGGAGATGACAAAATTGATAAAATATGCCACTTTTTACTGCATTCTGTATCTTTTGGTGCTTATGTACAGCTACAAAGAACAAAAGGCCAAGGTGTGCCTAATCAACAATTAGAAAAAACCTGTAATAATAATAACTGCTCAAATAATAGAAGTAATTTTTCCAACTATTATTACTTTTTCCTCAAATTTCTTCATCTTATTCTGCTTTTCAGGGAACCCAAGCTGTGATGGGATATCTAGGAGAGGGCAGCAGACAAAGGATTAAGATGGGGTGAGGGGGCTGAAATTTCTCCTCCCCTCATGACCAAGCAGGAGAAAATCCAATATCTACCCCCAAAGTGTCATTTTCTTGATGGATTTGTTATCACCCAGGGTTAGGCTCTCTGATTGTGCAGGGTTCTATTGTTGACAGGCCTAGAGTTGATGAATCAAGTTAATCAGTTTATTAATCTGTAATGGATAATATGACTTTAACTAAAAGACTAAATCATAGTACTCATGTGACAAGCAGAATGAAACTTCCCTGTTTTCTGACAATTTAGTATATTGAATTAGTAAACTGAAGGCTTTAATAAAGGAGAGGTGAGTTCTCTGGCAACTTGATTGATTATTCCTGACCCACACAGATTATTATATTCTTGTGACTATATCCATGTTCACCAGATTCATGGTCTCTCCTCCAGTTACTGATAGAATAATGCTGCTCACTTCTGGCTCTTTGGGATTTCATACTCTACATCAGTGGCTCCAAATGCAGGTTCATTAACAAGGCACAAGGCTGGCTACATAAGGATCCATTAAGGATCTGGTTAAAAATATAAATTTGGGGGACCCATTCCAAACCTACTAAAATAGAATCTCCAAATGTGGGGCACTGGTATTTTTAACTTTCATATCTCCCCAGAACACTCTGATAAATAGTTTACTGTGGGCCACTCTCTAGGCTAAAACCCAAATGTAAACATACAGTTTTTCACCAGAGAAACTGGTGAGAAATTGGATATTTTTCCAAATAGTTCATTTAAGTGGTATGCCAGTGTGTCTTTTGTGTCTTTACTGAGGTTATAACTAGGTCACCTCACCTTGGTACTGTTGGTAATAAAAAAGTATTGATAGTTTCTAGACACTTTGATCACTTATTTAAATTTTCCTATTTCCCTCTCATATACGGTTGATAACATCACTTGTGGATAGATTTTAATAGTTGAACTTCAGAATCCCTTTTTCCAAATTTGGAGTGTAAAAGATTAGAGTTCCCCATAATAGTATTAATAATGCATCTTCTATTGTTCCAGTTAAAAATTATCATAAACTTATTTTTCAAACTTTTAGGATATTGGTGATGACACTAAAATCCCCCTTTTGTAGAAGAAAAGGGCAAACCAATTATGTTGAATTGGACATCATTTCTAAACCTAATAGCCTCTTCCTGAGAGAATACTTATAATGTTCCACCCTCTGTGAGTTTATTTTTTTGTCAGTTGAGAATGCCAACTCTTGTGAAAATTTCTGGAAACATTAGGGTACAATATATGTTATGCTTCATAAGTCAGGTTTCTATTATGATTCATAATTTATAAAACAGAAGTACAGAACAAATCAGTAAAAAAAAGTGATTTGGGAACTATTCTATTTGTATTATGATTTAGAAGAAGAAAACTTCTCTGGGACATTACTACTCAGAATTACAGATGGAAAATTGTCAAAGATAATTCATTATAACGTAGAAATGGTATAACAGTTAAGTGACATCTGCATTAATTGTCTGAATATTCTAGATGAACATTTTCCAAAGTGCATCCATGGTACACTCATCCTGCAGAATGTTCTTCCAAAAAGAAAAATGACCCTGCAGTAAAATACATTGTACTACTCTGGCTTGGAGATTCATTTTGCACATTAGCAAATTAAAGGATCTGAAAAATTCTGCAAAAAAGAAACCTACCTAATTCAGCATTTCCTAGATATATTTGATGACAAAATATTTCCATATACTATCTATTAACATCTGAGGCCCCCAGAACACACTTCAGGACACACTAATGTTTAGGAGATAAAACCTGATTGTTAATGATTAATCATCTTGGATGGATTTAGGGTGAGTTATGGAGGAGAAATTCTTAATGGAATGACATGAACAAGACATTATGTCTTTTCCAAAGTGACCACTGTATACTGTAAAAATATTTATAATTTCCTTAATGATAGCTTGATGAGAACTTGGTAACCAATTAAGTCAAAGAATTCATCTATAGATCAAAGACAGTAGAAAGTATTTAAGTGTTTTATTCATTATCATGAAAATCCATCTCACTGATAGTGAAAAATGTACACATTTTTCTTTAACTACAATCTGCTTGTACTTTTGCTTAAGTACAATCATGGAAATTTAAAACCTATATTTAATTAACTAAAACAGTTTGGATGAATCAGAAAAGGCACTGGCCACAGAGACTATAAAGTCTCTCTAGGAAATTCAACTGAAATACAAATATAAATTGAAGAAAATAAGCACAACAACTCTGGGCAAATTGAGCTTTTCAGATAATAAGACAATATACCCATAGTTATAGCATACAAATTATAAAATAATAATGGAAATTTTGTGTTAACTGATCTATAACTATACATAGGTGTATAGCTATTTTTGGAAATAGTATTCATTTCTACATAAATGGCTTATTAAGTTATAAATAATGTAACAATGTTTTTTCTTTGTCCATAAATGAGTTCACAAATGAGGAAACAATTCTTTGATGAACCACAGGTCCAGACAATTGTTTCTAAAAATATAATCAATGTAACTATGCCTAGTCTTCCTAAGTATAAAATATTAACTGATTATGTATATTTTTTTCTTTTAGACTTCATTTTTTAGAATAGTTTTAGGTTCCCAGAAAAATTGAGCAGAAAGTACAGAGAGTTCCCATATACTCCCTGATCCCGCACATGCACAGCACACCCCACTATCAACATAACCCACAAGAAATGTACATCTGCTGCAATTGATGAACCTACACTGATACATCATTATCACTCAAAATCCATAGTTTACATTAAGGTTCACTCTTGGTGTACACTCTATAGCTTTAGACAAAAGTATAATGATGTTAATCTACCATTGTCATATCATGCAGAATAGTTTCACTGCTCTAAAAATCCTCTGTGCTATGTCTATTCATCTCTCCCTCCTTCCTGACCTCTGTCAACCTCGGATCGTTTTACTGTCTCCAGAGTTTTGCCTTTTGCAGAATGTCCTATAGTTGGAATCACACAGTATGCAGCCTATAAAGATTGACTGCTTTCACTTAATAATATGCATTTAAGATTCTTCCATGCCTTTTCATGGCTTTTTATTTAGCTCATTTTCTTTTAGTGCAAATAATATTCCGTTGTCTGGAAGTACCACAGTTTGTCTATCCATTCATCTACTGAAAGATATCTTGGTTGCTTAACAGGTTACATTTTAACCTTGTTAGAATCCTAATAAGCAGAGAGAGCCGCAAAAAATGGGTATATTTAGGTTACTAAGAGCCATGATATTATTTTTCACTTCTTTTGAAACTACTGTTGTTTTTCCATAAAAATAAGTAATGAAAAGAACAAAAGTTCCTGTAAATAGGCTCAATTAGAGCCTTATATGTTAACTAAATAATGCATAACATGAACATATACATACACAAACATTACATCAGTGGCATAATACAAGTAGTAAATTTATACAATGCAGTTTTAACCTGCTAAAATTGTTATTGCCACAAGAAAAATTTATTCTACTTCCCAACCTTGTTTCTGCCTTCTTTTGCTTCTTAATGAGTGATGTGTTTCTTTTGTGATTAAAGAGACACCAGAATGTTTCTTCAATAATTTAATCAAGTGATTAAGGAGTAGCCTTCATCTGACACTTTTAGCATTCTTAGATTTAATCGAAGTCAAATTAGTCTTTGTTTAAAGACTATAAATAAAATGATAGAATGAAACAAAAAACAGACTTGAGTGTCTGTAACCTAAATCATAACCTATGTACACCATTTTTAAAGTCACTTAATGAAAAAATAATTTAGATAATTTTTACTGGATAAATAACATATCTGTTTATGTAAAAGCCAATAGATTTGAAATAGGCATACATTTTTATAGTGTTTCTTTCACGCAAATTTTCACATGTCTGAAGTCTAAGATCCAACCATTTTGGTCTGACTGGTTTTGAGCCTAATTTTGAGAAATATTTTCTAATGCACAAATTAAATTCATTGAAACAGAAAGAATCTGCCAGGAGGAGTGCACAACAATATGTACTTCTAAAAGATCACAACAAAATAGTTTTTTTTCCATTTGACTTTTCATCCAAACAGCCAAGACACGAAACATCATTGAGATAGTATATTTTTCTAAGGAAATTTCAGTCCTAAAAAAATACGTTGAAAGATTCAGTAAAAGACTTCTTTTGATTTCCTTTGTATCTATGAAAACAAGAAATATTGAAAGTAAAGTTTAGGCAAGATAGATATTTGGGGGCCTACTTGCATAGTGAGAAGATTTGGATAGAATGCCTGAGCCTATTTATTTGAGCAAAACAGTGAAAACAATCAGAGAGTAACTTACTAAAGGAAATTTAAATCTTTTTATTACTTCAGCCTTTACACTCTCTCTCCTAACCATTTCTTCCAGTGAGATAGAGAGGGAATAAAGCTACTTGGGAAATAGTTTATTGTTTAATGGAAGATTCTTTTTGGTTAGGGATTAATTATACTATATAATAATTATTATTTTATGAATAAAAGAAAGAAGGCACATTAGCAATAGCCCATCATGACATTCTCATTCATTTTTCTCTTGATTAGCTTTGATGTTCACTCTTATTTTGCTCTCATTCTAAATTCATGAAATATCTTTTTCTCTTTCATTTTACTTATAGTTTTAGTCACACTATGAGTTGATGAAAATGATTTTTTTTTTTTTTGTGGTACACGGGCCACTCACTGCTGTGGCCTCTCCCGTTGCGGAGCACAGGCTCTGGACGCGCAGGCTCAGCAGCCATGGCTCACAGGCCCAGCCGCTCCGCGGCATGTGGGATCTTCCCGGACCAGGGCACGAACCCGCGTCCCCTGCATCGGCAGGCGGACTCTCAACCACTGCGCCACCAGGGAAGCCCGAAAATGATTTTTTTACTATAAAATCTATTTAGTCCGGGAGACGTGTAGTGGTTACCAGACCTCTAATTACAACTCCAGATAATTGGGAGAAAGGGGCTTGGCCACTGAAATCCACTTGATGAAGAGTAGGGCAGGAGTCTGGAAGGGAAACGAGATGGAGCTGCCGCAAGTGAAACAGAAGAGCTACACTGAGGTAGCAAAACTGAAATAAAGACCAAGGCAGACAGCCACATCTATGTCGTCGATCTAAAACAGCGAGCAATGGCAAGGAGGTTTCATCTTACATGCTAATGCCTATCACTTGCTAGAAGCGATAGATGAAGAATGTGAGGTGGTGAAGAATGAGAGGTTACAGCCAAGTTCAGGGTGATACAGTACTACGATTGATTAGCCATCACCCTCATGGATATAAGAAGAGAGAGCCATGACAAATGTGCCAAATGTTTGTGTTCTCTTACCTAAACAAGGAGGGAATATGTGATGGAGACAAAGGAACCTTCAGCTTTCTACGTGGGTGGGCAGTATTTGTGCCTACATTAAAAACAGAGAGAGTCTCTACTTGGTTGCAGAGCATCCCACTGAGAATCCATGGACGCAAGTCATCTTACCCGCTAGTTTACACTTTCAGCTTCCTCTTTGCATATTGGAAATAACTTCTGATCAAGCAATAGTTTCCCACATACTAACAGGCTGGTGAGGTATCAATCCAGGGATACCAGGAATAAAATGTTGAATTTCTTTGAAAGTAAGTTTTCTGAATGGAGGCACAGTGAGAAGTAATGAGTAAATCTTATAGAAACTCCATGCTATTACCCAAGTCTCTCTCATTAGCAAGTGCCCAGTTTGTATACTTCCAGTCACTGATCACTCAGAATGTCAAAACCAGAATAACTGAATCTAGATACCTGATATCTTGATAGCATGTGGTTAAGAGAAGGTCTTATTGATCAATAGAATGACAGAGTTTGGTGGGTCAACGTAGAAGATAAAATGTGCTATATTCAGTGGAGTGCCAACCATCACTAGTGCAATGTTGCCAATATTTGAGCCAGATAGCTTGGAGATTAGGTTTGGATGAAGAATATTCCAGGAACACATAAAGGATGAAAGGATGGGCCACAGCCTCTCAAGTTACCTGAAACTGTGACTAAGGACCAACACCACAGGTGATGGTATATTGTCACCAGAAATCTCTGAAGGTAGTCTTCAATGTTTTAAACATGTTCTAAAGGATAACTGAAATACTTCGATGCCAGCTTTTCCAAGTGAGCTCTTTTTTTTCACATGGCATTTTAGAGGAGGCCTCCTTAGCTCTTTCTGGTGTACAGAATCATGCAGTGGTTAAGAACCTGGCCTCTGAAGTCAGACAACCCTTGGATCAAATACTAGTTCCATCAGGTAATACTTAGATGAACTTTTAACTGGTTATGTGACACTTCTAAGCCTGGGTCTCCTCATATGTAAAGAGGATAAAGCAAACATAGCAACTCAGCTGTAAAGATTAAACATGATAATATATGCAAAGAGACTAAGACAGTACCTGGCATAGTTAAGTGCTCAGTTAAATATTAGATTTAAAACAAACAAATGAAAATTGACCTCAGGTGCTCTGAATTTTTAGGTCCTACAATTATAGGCACTGATGTACCTGCTAACCACATGAAGTGCTTCTGTTGGCTTAAGCCTAGGCAGCAAGACCCGGTGTGAGCTAAGCTTTTGGCTCACCGCAATTATTCTAGGCCAGATCTCACTCTCATGAGGTATCTGGCTTTTCCGGAGGTAGCATCTCCAAAATTAAAGGTGGACGTGATAGTAAGAATTCCCTTTCCCACTGTCGCTTCCAGAGCCAGCTTCCAAGGAGACGTGACTTTGAGACCCACTAGGTTCACACACTTGAATAGGAATACCCTATATCCCTGCCCCTAGCTCTAAGTCTGGACTGGGGCAGGGTGAGATAGTAAACTAAGACTTTAGCAACTAGAAAAGAGCAGCTACCTACAACATTTAGAAACAGTTCTCTCCTTTAAAGTAAATGTTTATTGGGAAAGTCAAGTCTGGTGAATTTACAATGATTTGCTATTAAATCATCATGAAGCTTAAAATCCCCAGAGGTCATGCTCATCTTTTCATCACACACATTGCTTTTCATTTTCAGGAGGCCTAGACAGGCTCTGAAAAGTAGTTCATCTCACTGGGTTTCTCATCAGTAGGACAGGAATGCAACCTAAAGCTCCTGGTAGAGCTCTACCTAAAGAGGAGATCATACCAAGATCAAATGTAAGTGCTTCATTTCTTGAGCTTTAGCCATTAACTCAAGACAAGCAAAAGGTCAAAAGTCTCTAGAGATCAGATTGTGTCCAATTCCTCCTCCAAGACTAACAGGAATCTGAGGTCAAGAAGTTCTAGCCTGGGGGATTCATTATAGTCAGGAGTTGTAATGCAACAAGCTGACTTAGATAAACTGAATGCCCAAATTTAAAAGCCTAGGTCCAACATCCAAATGCATCACCAGTCCAAAGAGGCCAGGCAGAGAGCAAGAATTCATGCGTGACTTAAAGGGTGGAAATCAGAAGAGAGTGAAGGGTGGAAATCAGAAGAGAGTGAAGGTTCCAAAGTATGATACAGAAGGGAGTTGTTAAAAGTGTTGGGCAGCATGAACACCATGTTTCACAAATCATGAAACTGAGTGAGGGTTTTGTTTCCAGTGTGGCATAACATAGGCAGGAAATGTGGTATTGTGTTATACAGTTACGTGAAAAATCCCTTCTAATGAGGGGATTTGATCCTTACTCACGTCCATGCTGACTAGTCAATCTTACCATGTCCATGATGACTTTATTTCACACTAAAAAAGCTTAGTGTGAAAGTCAAAACAAGTTTCCCACTTCTGCCAAAAGTTTCCCTTTTCCAAAAGGTCCCTGTGTCTCCTTACCATGCATGGCAAATTTGAATTACAGAAAATAATTTCCAGTAGCACTACATTATAAAAAATACAACTTAGCGATGAACCAACTGTTGCAAAATGTCACAAGAAAAACACATGGTTGGGAACTCGACACCACATCATCATTCCTGATGATGAACCAATTCATTTTTGTCATTGCAGCATACCAGGCAAGCTCATTCCCCGTTATTCTTATCAATTTACACTATGGAGTACAGTCATAGTATTCTGTCAAGGGAAGGGAGTGGAGTAGATGAAATGCCAACTTAGATGGGGATCAGTACTAGTAACAAGTGCTGATTCAGCACACAAGAAACTGCTGTATGATTAATTCAGGATCAAAGAGACAGAACTACTCTTTCCTGTAGCAAATGTATTTCTAGCCCATTAAACTAGAATTTGTAATACCGGATAAAGCAGCATCACAATGGTTCCACTACAGGATTAACTTTAATAACAAAATCATCCACTTAGACAGATGCAAATTTCCCTATTTCTATAACAGAAGGGTAACTGAAAGCTCCAAAGCATTCTTCACAGGTAACATTGAGCTCTTAGAGAATGTTCTTTGTCATAAGTTCAAAACAAGATAAAATATTAGAAGCATTCAAAAGCATCTTATCTTTTAAACATCAGTCTTCAGAACAAAAAGTTATTGAATTTCTAAAATATTTTTCAGCAAAAAAATGGACCAGAATGATCCAATACTCACCAGCAGGGCAACTATGCCTAATAAAAACCAGTAGGTATTTTAAAAAATTACACATAAAAGGATATTTTTTTCATAATTAGAAGTATATTTCCACATTCAAAGAAATTAAGAATATGCAGAGTGGACATGAATTTCTGACTTAGAAGCTTCCAGTTTGGGGGACTTAATACTGTACAAATGATCAGCTATTTTTGGAAAAAGAGAATGGCCATCCATTCCAGTGATATCTGATGTCCATTTAATAGTACAAGACAAGCAGGCTGGGAAAACACTGGAAGGAGCAAAGCAAAAGAAAAATAAGTGTGCGATAAACACACATTTCTCAAACTTTAATGTTCATTTTAAGCACTTGAGTGTCATATTAGAATGCAGATTCTGATTTGGTAGGTCTGAGAGTCTACGTTTGTAAATGTTACCATGTGATATCTATGCTGCTAGTCTGGGGAACACTCCTTGAAAAATGGTTACGAAGAAATAAAAAGGTAAATCAGCATCATACAGAGAGGAGCTTGCTTTTTCAGATTTCTCTAAAGTCCCTCTTAGTCTGAGCTATCCTACATCCATGGTTTTTAACTTGGCTGCACATTAGAATCACCTGGGGAGTTTTCAAAACTCCTGCTGCCCAGGTCACATCCCAAATCAATTAAGTCAGAATCTTGAGGGGTAGTGCCCAGCATCTGTGGTTGTTGAAGGTCCCCAGGTGATTCCAATGTGTAACCAAGAGTGAGAAACATTGGTCTAGATTGACTTTTAATGACTTAACAAACAAAATTTAAGCTCAGCTCTTCCTAACTTTAGCTCAGTAAGCAAGCACTTGAACAGATGTCATGATTGCTAAAAACATCAACACAGGAAGATCAAGCAAAACCCTTAGCTGTTTTGATTATTTTCCACTGGAGTTCTTTAGGCAAATTTGTGAGGACATTCTAGAATAAGGTCCACAGATGCCCTCTCATCTTTTCTCTTAGTTGGATGCACATTTTGCTGGTCCTATTTCACTATAGTCTTAAGGAACAAAAAACACAACTTTCTGAATATAAATTTTCTTTAATTCACACATGCACACATTGATTGATAATTTATAGTGAATCCCAGCTTCAGCTTCATGCTGAATATGGAAACAGCTTCAATCTCCCATTACAGAAAAGTAATACTTTATATAACGTCCATAACTGTAAAGGAAAAGATGCTGATAGCAGCTGCAGCAAATGAAAACAAGATTAAGTTTTAATTATGATACTGGTTGTCAATATCTTGATCTGCAAGTAATGCAGTACTATGGAAATAAACTTCAGTTGGGCTTAAATTCTCCACACTATTATCACAATAAAAACTCATTATGGATCTGAAACATTTTACATACTAATGCACATTCCTCTATAAATGTATATGATAATTAATAAAGTAAAGATAATCTTGACCAGTGGCGTCTCCAACACAAATTTTTAAACGTTTACATATCAACCACAGGTCAAAATCCCTTCTTTCAAAATTCCTCCTAATATTGACTGTACCAAAAGAAATTCTCCCATATCCTAAGTATTTGGTCTCTTATTTCTTTCAAATTAAAATTTAATTCATGTCTTTATTCCTTCATTCAATATCCCTTTATTCAACTGACTAATTAAATGCTAGTGTCCTATGCTACACTGTGGGGATAAGGTGATGAGCAAAACCACATATAGTCCCTGCCTTGTTAGAGTTTATAACATAGAAGGGCAGATAGACATCCCTTAAAAAATTACAGTATCACAAACCACTGTGTATAAAATAGATAAGCAACATGGATTTACTGTATAACATAGGGAATTATACCCATTATCTTGTAAGAACCTATAATGGAACAGAATCTGCAAAAATACTGAATC
The DNA here is from genome assembly GCF_025265405.1 of Mesoplodon densirostris. Taxonomy (NCBI): domain Eukaryota; kingdom Metazoa; phylum Chordata; class Mammalia; order Artiodactyla; family Ziphiidae; genus Mesoplodon; species Mesoplodon densirostris. The sequence goes on from NC_082674.1 coordinate 47,632,534, forward strand.
ACTATGTTGTTCACCTTAAACTAACACAATATTGCAAAGCAACTATACTTAATTTTTTTTAAAAGGTATGAAGCATACAGGCTCATGAAAAAGAAAAAAAATACAGAATCAAGTATAAAATCATAAAACTGCAGCTATGACAAATGCTTTTTAAAAAGCAAGGAACACTGTGATATGGGACTGTAAAATAGAGAGGTTGACCTATTTAGGGAGGTCAGGGAAGAAGGTCCTGAAGAAGCAACATTTGAACTGTAATCTGAAAGATGGTCAGTTTTTTAACTTTTTTAAAAAAAAAGCTATATTGAGGTATAATTGATATACATAAAACTGCACAAATTTAATGTGTACAATTTGATGCATTTTAATATGGGCAAACATGATACTATCACCACAATCAAGGTAACAGACATATCCAACACCTCCTAGAGTTTCCTTTGTCCCTTTGTCTTGTCATTGTGTTTTGTTTCATTTTGTTTTGTTTTGTGGTAAGAGCACCTAACATGAGATCTACCCTCTTAACAAATTTTGAAGTGCACAATATGGTATTGTTAACTATAGGCACTGTGTTGTACAGGGCACCTCAAGAACTTATCTGACATAACTGAAACTTTGTACCCTTTGAATAACAACCCCTCAATTCCTCATCCTCCAGCCCTTGGAACCACTATTACATTCTCTGCTTCTATGAGTTTGACTATTTTAGGTACCTCATATAAGTGGAATCTAAGTGGAATCATACAGTATTTGTCTTACTGTGACTGGCTTATTTCACTTAGCATAATACCCTCAAGGTTTATCCAGATTGTTACAAAGACAGGATTTCCATTTTTAAGGCTGAATAATATTCCATTGTATGTATATACCACTTTTTTTCTTTATCCATACATCTGTAAATGCACACTTAGGTTATTTCCACATCTTGACTATTATGATTAGTGCTGCAGAAAATATGTAAATACAGCTATCTTTGAGATTTTTATTTCAATTATTTAGGACATATACCCAGAAGTAAGATTGCTTGATTGCATGATAATACTGTTTTAATTTTTTGAGGAACCTGCATACTGTTTTCCATAGCTGCTACACCATTTTGCATCCCCATCAGCAGTGTACAAGGGTTCCGATTTTTCCAAAACTTTACCAACACTTGTTATCTAACAGGTGTGAGGTGATATTGCAGCTTTGATTTGCATTTCCCTGATAATTAATGACATTGAGCATCTTTTCATATACCTGTTGGCCATTTATATGCCTTCTTTGGAGAAATGTCTGTTCAAGTCCTTTGCCATTTTATCTGTCTATTTATTTATTGCTATTGAGTTGTAGTAATTCCTTATATATGTTGGGAATTTAACCTGTTATCAGATATATGGTTTACAAATATATTCTTGCATTCCAGAGGTTGCCTTTTCATTCTGTTCTTTGTTTCCTTTGCCTACCAAGACTGAGTCATGAAGAAACAGAAAATCTGAACAGACATTTCAATAATGAGTAAGGATATTAAAGGCATGCTTACAGAAATAGAAAAAAACAATTCTAAACCTCATATGGAACCACAAAATACCCTAAATAGTCAAAGCAATTTTGAGCAAGAAAAACAAAGCTGGAGGCATCACACATCCTGATTTTGAAATACATAACTATATTAATAACTATAATAATTAAAACAGTAGAGTACTAGCATAAAGACAGATCTAATGATTAATGGAATAGAATACAGAGCCCAGAAATAAATCCACACATATATGCTCAATTGATCTTTGACAAGAGTACCAAGAAGACAACCAATGGGTAGAGGATAGTCTCTTCAATAAAATAGTACTGGGAAAACCGGATAGCCACACAAAGAAACATGAAATTGGACCCTACCTTACACCATACAAAAAAATCAACTCAATAAGCTGTGAAACTGTGACATTTTTAAAAGAAAACCTAACAAATCGTTTTTGACGTTGGTCTTGGTGATGATTTATTGGATATGACGCTAAAGGCATAAATAGACAAGTGGGACTACATCAAGGATGGTCCACGTTAACTTGATGAAAAGGAACTAGAAGAACATTCCAAGTAGAGGGAAGAGCTTGGACAAAGATAATATGGCAGAAGGAAGCAATGCAGGTAGGAGGAACAGAATGGGACCACCGAGGCTCTGGCTGGAGCAAAGAGGGAAGGAAGCATGGTGTGCAGCTAAGCTGTTGTTCTAAATGGTGCCACTACCTGCTTCTTGGATTTGGGAAATGTTTCTCACAATGAGTATGTACACTTTGATTAGGGAGGTGAAAGTTGCTGAGTACAATTAAAACAGTCAAACGCTATAAACTATGTAGAAGTTTATACTGAAGTATATGCTGTTCCTACAGAGGATAGGAACACTGACCCTCCATGAAGTGGAAAATCCAAGTAAAACTTATAGTTGCCCTTCCATATATGCAGTTCCTCTGTAGCCATGTTTCCTCCATATACGTGGTTCTGCATCTGTGGATTCAATCAACTGCAGATCATGTAGTACTGTAGTATTTACTATTGAAAAAAATCCACATATAAGTGGACCCATGCAGTTCAAACTCATGTTGTTCAAAGGTCAACTGTATATTGTAAATAGAGCCTCCAATTTACAGTTCTTCCTTCTCACACTTCTACATCAATAAATATATTAGAATATTATAAGAGGTGATGTTAAAATTATCCTAGGGATTAGACTAGTACAATATATTTTTAATATAGTAACTCTATGTTCTACATTTTCCTATACTTTCTTGGCAATAATTTAAATTCTATGATACATCTTCTATAAATAGATAGGAAAAACCTTGTGATAAAACTTGTGAACCAAATGTTAACATTTGTTTTTATATATCTAAATATATATGACCATAAATGGAGACTATAGAAAACAATTTTAAAATAAGAAAAGTTTGGTTCCAGGGTAAGCAAACTATAGCCAGTTGGCCCAATCCAGCCATGGCCTATTTTTGTAAATAACGTTTTCTTTGAACAGAGCCACATGCATTAATTTAATTGTCTATGGCTGCTTTCATACTACCTTGTCAGAGTTGAGTGGTTGCAATAAAAACCACATTGCCCTCAAAGTCCTTTATAGAAAAAGTTGATCCCTTTTGTGATTACAGCCAGAGTTAGTTTGACTCCATGCTAAAACATCCTCTATATTACATTTTTCCAAGGCTTTTAGAAGCTCCTTTTGCAGAAAGTTTTCAAGAAAGTAACCAAATCTCTCCAGTAGGGTGACCAACTGTTTCTGTTTCCCTGGGACTCCTGGTTTTACCACTGAAAGTCCATGTCCTAGGAAATCCCTCAGTCCTGGGAAAACCAGGACAGTTATTTGCTTTATGACAGCCCACCTAGAATTCCAACCAGGCAGGAACTTACCCTGAGACCTTTGTGAGTGAAGACTGTGTTTTCTGCATTCTTTTAGTTGCATCCCCACACCTATCTCTAGCACAGGTGCTAATAATTAGGAGAACTCCAGCAATGCCTTCATATCAATTATGGAATGATATATCATCTGCCGATCTGGCCCCGAATCTAAATCCCCATGGAACAGGGCTCTTCAGATTATGAGGATCATATCCATAAATGTAAAAGAGTTTTATTTAACAGTATTATTTCTACTTCTCAAACAGCCTGCCTGGAAGAAAACTCATTTACAAAGGCAACAATTAACAGCTTTGTTAGAGGTGATATGAGATGAAGATTACAGAAGCAATGTGGCTTTCCCAACTCCCTTAAAAAACAAAACAAAACAAAACCAACCAATTAAACAAACAAAACACTACTTGGGGTTTAAAAAACACACACACACAAAAAAAACCTCTAGGCCTGTGATTCAGCTCAGGTCTGTGGACCCAAGTGTGAGGGCAGCTAACAATTACTGGAAGCAGCATCCCGGGGAACAACCCCAGATAAAGCCTGTAAATCCAGGACAACCCATGCAAAGCCAGGCCGATGAAAAGTTAGGAGGGATTAAGAGAGGACAAGTTCTTAATAAATAGTATGTGTTGGGGGAGGGAGTTGTGGAGGAGGGAAAAGGCAGAGCTACCTGGAGAAATTCCTGACCAAGGGTCAGTGAAGGTTCAGGATCCAATTTCCACAGGTTAAAGTTTGGGTGAACCAGGAGATGCTTGAGGGAGACAGCGTGGAAGTGAATGGTTATCATCTTAAGTAAACCAAAGTATTTGTGTTTGTGTCTTTGTCACGGTAATTTAATTTCCATTTTTCATTGGTAGCAGCTGGAAAACTATCTCAGTTTAAACTGTGGACATAGTTGCCAAGTGTTGCTTTCATGGGTGTGTATGCTTTTAAGTAACTGATTTACACCCAAACACAGCAGTACTTGTTAAAAATGGTTTTAGGTACTGTACCCTAGAATAGGTACCTGCCTAGAATAACCTTTCTAAAAGCTACCTAGGCACAGGTTCACACCCAAAGCAAGAAGCATGCATCATAAAAGACGGGATGTTGATTTCTAAATTTGTGTTAGCACTCCACTGACCATTTTTCAAAAGATCTGTGAGCGTCTCATGAGGAGTAAACTGGTATTTTAAAGCTGTCAAAGTGTGCGTTAGACAATAAATGCTCAGGGCATGGATGAGAAATCATCATAAAGATAAGTAACACTTGCTTTTTTCTTTCCTGGGGTGGGGGGGAAGCGCTTTTATAGGCATTTTAGTTATTTCATGGTAAAGGTAAATTTTACTCAGAATGCACCTTCAAGACAAACAGATAATTCTGCATAATGCTGTGAGAGCGTGACTTCATTGTGATCACCCTTGTATCATTATAGGGATTATTATGAGGTTGAATGGAGGTGAAAACATGTCTTCCTTTCTTTGGAAAAAGCAGGGAGTGAGGATTCTGGATTTGAGGAAAGGAAAGATGCATGGGAGCATCTGTACAGTTGAGTGAGGCTTCCAGCTCTAAGCTAAGGGGAGTGAGAAAGAAGGACATCTCAGACACAGCAGCATGGCCTGTGCCTAAGGAGAGTATTATATTGGCAAAACCGTACTTAATTAATAAAATTTTTAATATGCCAAGATTAAAAAGGTGCCTCTAAGTAAAAAAGTAGCAGGGGCATCCAAACCAGAAATGCATGGCCCATGACTAAGTGAAATAGAACCCTACTTGAAATTTGTATTTCTGTCAGTTCCATGATTCTTCACCTTCTGCACAAACTCTCAATACATGGTTTTTACTTTTTGTTAAATTGTGATATGTGTGTATCTTATCATTGTGCAACTCAATGAATTCTCACAAACCAAACATACCTCTGTAGCCAATACTCAGATCAGGGAAGAGAACATTAGCTGCCACCACTGTGCTTCCTGTAAGCCGCCATCCTAAGCTTGGCTTCGTGCATCTTTGTTGAATTGATATTGGTATTGGTCTTAGCCATATTTCTGGGTCTTGGGTCTGGGGATCATGCTTCCAATGGGGTGAAGTCCAGGGACAACAGCTCAGTTCTGGAGGATCTGGTGAGGGGGCAACACCGGAGGCAAGGCAGGGGGGCCTGGAGCCATTGTATAGACCATAGGTCAGCAAACTTGTTCTGTAAAGGGCCAGATAGGGAACATTACTGGCTTTCTGGGTCATAACGTCTTTGTTAAAACTCTAAATGAATATCAGAGGCTGTGTTCCAATAAAACTTTATTCATAAAAACAGGCAATGGGCTTCCCTGGTGGCGCAGTGGTTGAGAGTCCGCCTGCCGATGCAGGGGACACGGGTTCGTGCCCCGGTCCGGGAAGATCCCACATGCCGCGGAGCGTCTGGGCCCGTGAGCCATGGCCGCTGAGCCTGTGCGTCCGGAGCCTGTGCTCCGCAGCGGGAGAGGCCACAGCAGTGAGGGGCCCGCGTAAAGCAAAAAAAAAAAAAAAACAGGCAATGTTTTTGTACTTTGTTGACCCCTGGTATAGAGAAGCAGTATCTGTGGAATGTGGGATATTATGTGAAAACATCAGAAATACTTCAGGAGGGGAACCTTTAAAATCTTGTACCTCACTCTAAATAAAAGGCAGTTAACTCAGACATTTGTTATCTGGACTCCTCAAAGCAGGATAACTTGAGCCTTATAGCTTATTTTTGCTTATTTCTATCATTAGTCTAGTTTCTAACTTTCAAAATAATGCTGTAGTCAGCAGGAAGAGACTGTAAATGTCTAGAAGCAAGACTATTTCTATTATACTTAGCAACATTGCTTAAGAAGAGCACTCCGGATTTTGCACTAATTTTTAAATTACAAATTCATTAAAAGCAAAGTTTTGTTCCAGTAAAATATTCCATGAACAATGGAATTTGTATAAATCTTGAAGGTTTTTATATTTGACAATTTAACCATTAGTTAAAAGTTCATTATATTATAAACTGAAGAGGGACACAGTTACATGTAATAGCACATTTCTTTCACTTTTTAAAAACACGGGTCATTTTAAGATACTTCCATTCAATTCTGTTTCCAGAAAGCTATTGTTCTGGGACATAATGAAATGGTTTCCAACATCCTGAACTCAGTGTGTTGGATCCTTTATGGTCTTGGCAGAGGGTGTTCTAATGTCTAATACAGAAATACCAAACATGAGAGAGAATAGTAGAATTTCTACAAAGTTTCTGCTTCATCTGCTTTCTATTTTTCCTTCAGAAAACTATGAAAACATATAGGGAAATGTGAAAATTAATGTGATTTGACAACAATCATACAACCATTGGCCATCACCTGATATTTATCACATACCCATTGAATTAGTTTTTGTGATTATGTTTTACAACTGGGAAATTACCCATATTCTTTTCTTGGTCCACATAGAAGATATAGCATCAGGTTTTTTGTTTTGTTTTGTTTTGTTTGCCTTCACACTAAAACTCGTAACATCACCTCACCAACGTGTAGGCCATCTTTGATTCCTCATTTTCTCTTTTCCTGTATCCAAAATATACGATTCTATATACTGTTCCCATAAACCCTACTGCCTACATTCCAGTCCCGAACACCATCATTTCTCAATTGGATTATTGCAATAGCCTCCCAGCAGTCATCTTGCTTCCACAATTACCCCCACCACAGTCTACGTTGCACACAGCAGCTACAGCGATACCTTTCAAACACAGACTAGAGGTTGTTATTAATCAGTTCAAAATCCTCCCACAGCCTTCACCCCCTTCCTTATTTTATCTATAGGTTCATATTTATTTGTTATATATATATATATATATATATATATATATATATATATATTTTTTTTTTTGCTGTACGCGGGCCTCTCACTGTTGTGGCCTCTCCCGTTGCGGAGCACAGGCTCCAGACGCGCAGGCTCAGCGGCCATGGCTCACGGGCCCAGCCGCTCCGTGGCATATGGGATCTTCCCAGACCAGGGCATGGCATGTCCCCTGCATCGGCAGGCGGACTCTCAACCACTGCGCCACCAGGGAAGCCCATATTTGTTATATATTTTAATGACCTTTTCTATCAACTAGAAGAAACTCAATAGGAATAAGGAAAGTTGGGATGCAGGAAAGGAAAGGGAAGGTGGGGTAGAAAAATTGCCTTTAATTTATTAGATATCTACACATAAGACCACACAGCAGCCCGGAGGAAGATGGCGGAAGAGTAAGATGCGGAGATCACCTTCCTCCCCACAGATACATCAGAAATTCATCTACACGTGGAACAACTCCTACAGAACACCTACTGAACGCTGACAGAAGACCTCAGACCCCCCAAAAGGCAAGAAACTCCCCACATACCTGGGTAGGGCAAAAGAAAAAAAGAAGAAACAGAGACAATACGATAGGGATGGGACCTGCACCAGTGGGAGGGAGCAGTGCACCTGCACCAGTGAAGGAGGGAAGGTCTCTACACACTACAAGCCCCTTCGCGGGCGGAGACTGCAGGTGGCGGAAGGGGAAAGCTTCGGAGTAGCGGAGGAGATCACAGCAACAGGGGTGCGGAGGGCAAAGCGGAGAGATTGTGGCACAGAGGACTGGTGCCCTCAGGCACACACCAGCCCGAGAGGCTTGTCTGCTCGGCCGCCGGGGTGGGCGGGGCTGGGAGCTGAGGCTCGGGTAATACGGCTTTCAGTCGAAGCGCAGGGAGAGGACTGGGACTGGCTGCAGGAAGAGAGCCGGAAGGGGTTAGTGCACCACGGCTAGCCCAGAGGGAGTCCGACGAATGGGTCTGGAGCTGCCGAAGAGGCAAGAGACTTTTTTCCCTTTTGTTTCCTGGTGCGCGAGGAGAGGGCATTAACAGGGCTGCTTGGGGAAGCGCCGGAGACGGGCGCGAGACGCGGGTAAGGCGCAGACCTCGCAGACGGGCGTGGGCCGCCGCCGCCGCCGCCGCCACCGCCGCCGCCGCCGCGCCTGTGTGCGAGCGCGGGTCACTGTCCGCCCCGCTTTCCGGGGGGCCTGTGCACCCCGCCACTCCCGGGGTCCCGGGAACCGGGGATGGCTTTCCCGGGAAAGCGCACGGAGCGCCACGGGCTGCTGCAACGTCACGCCGGCCTCTGCCGCCACAGGCCCGCCCCACACTGCGCGCCCCTCCCTCCCCTCTGCCTGAGTGAGCCAGAGCCCCCGAATCAGCGGCTCCTTTAAACCCGTCCTGTCTGAGCGAAGAACGGACGCCCTCCGGCGACCTACGCGCAGAGGCGGGGGCAGGTCCAAGGCTGAGACCCGGGAGCTGTGAGAGCAGAGACAGGGAAATCTCTCTGTGCAGCCTCGGAGGCAGCGGATTAAAGCTCCACAGTCCATTTGATGTGCCCTGCGTCTGTGGAGTGCATGAATGGACAGCGAATCATCCCAAATTGAGGAAGTGGACTTTGAGGACAAGATTTAAGACTTTCCCCCCTTTTCCTCTTTTGACAATGAATTATCCCAAATTAAGGAGGTGGACTTAGAGAGCAAGATTTCAGACTTCTCGCCCTTTTCCTTTTTTTACAACGAATTATCCCAAATTGAGGAGGTGGACTTGGAGAGCAAGATTTTTGATTTTTCCCCCTGCTCTCTTTTTGTGAATGTGTATGTGTAATCTTCTGTGTAAGATTCTCTCTGTATAGCTTTGCTTCCACCATATGTCCCAGGGTTCTATCGGTCCGTTTTTTTTTTCAATAATTACTTTTTAATTTTAATAACGCTACTATATTTCATACTTTATTCTATTTTACTTTACCTGCTCTTTCTTTTTTTCCTACCTTCCCTTCCTCCCTCCCTCCCTCCGCTCCTCCTTTCCTTCTTTCTTTTTCTCTCCTCCCTCCCTCCCTCCCACCCTTCTTCTTTCCACTTTCTTTTTCTTTCCTTCCTCCCTCCCTCCTGTCTTTCTTTCTTTCTTCCCTTGCTCCCTCCCTCCCTTCTTCCATTCACTCTTCCTTTTGCTTTCATTCCTCCCTCCCTCCTTTCCTTCCTTCTTTCTTTCCATCCTTCCTCCCTCCCTCCCTCCTTTCTTTCTTTCTTCCCTTCTTCATTTCTTTCCCTCTCTCTTTCTTTCTTCTACTAATTCTTTCTTTCTGCTTTTTCTCCCTGTTATTCTGAGCCGGGTGGATGAAAGGCTCTTGGTGCTGCAGCCAGGAGTCAGTGCTGTGCTTCTGAAGTGGGAGAGCCAACTTCAGGAAACGGGTCCACAAGAGACCTCCCAGCTCCACATAATATCAAGCAGCGAAAATCTCCCAGAGATCTCCATCTCAACACCAGCACCCAGCTTCAGTCAACGACCAGCAAGCTACAGTGCTGGTCACCCTATGCCAAGCAACTAGCAAGGCAGGAACACAACCCCAACCATTAGCAGAGAGGCTACCTAAAAACATAATAAGGCCATAGGCACCCCAAAACACACCACCAGACGTGGACCTGTCCACCAGAAAGACAAGATCGAGCCTCAACCACCAGAACACAGGCATTAGTCCCCCCCACCAGGAAGCCTACACAACCTACTGAAACAACCTTAGCCACTGGGGACAGACACCAAAAACAACGGGAACTACGAATCTGCAGCCTGCAAAAAGGAGACCCCAAACACAGTAACATAAGCAAAATGAGAAGACAGAAAAACACACAGCAGGTGAAGGAGCAAGATAAAAACCTACCAGACCTAACAAATGAAGAGCTAATAGGCAGTCTACCTGAAAAAGAATTCAGAATAATGATAGTAAAGCTGATCCAAGATTCTATTTCCAAGATCCATAATCTTGGAAATAGAATAGACAAAATGCAAGAAACATTTAACAAGGACCTAGAACTAAAGATGAATCAAGCATCGATTAAAAACACAATAAATGCAATGAAAAATACTCTAGATGGGATCAATAGCAGAATAACTGAGGCAGAAGAACGGATAAGTGAGGTGGAAGATAAAATAGTGGAAATAACTGATGCAGAGCAAAATAAAGAAAAAAGAATGAAAAGAACAGAGGACAGTCTCAGAGACCTCTGGGACAACATTAAACGCACCAACATTCGAATTATAGGGGTTCCAGAAGAAGAGAAAAAGAAAGGGACTGAGAAAATATTTGAAGAGATTATAGTTGAAAACTTCCCTAATATGGGAAAGGAAATAGTTAATCAAGTCCAGGAGGCACAGAGAGTCCCATACAGAATAAATCCAAGGAGAAATACGCCAAGACACATATTAATCAAACTGGCAAAAATTAAACACAAAGAAATCATATTAAAAGCAGCAAGGGAAAAACAACAAATAACACACAAGGGAATCCCCATCAGGTTAACAGCTGATCTCTCAGCAGAAACTCTACAAGCCAGAAGGGAGTGGCAGGACATAATTAAAGTGATGAAGGAGAGAAACCTGCAACCAAGATTACTCTACCCAGCAAGGATCTCATTCATATTTGATGGAGAAATTAAAACCTTTACAGACAAGCAAAAGCTGAGAGAGTTCAGCACCACCAAACCAGCTTTACAACAAATGCTAAAGGAACTTCTCTAGGCAAGAAACACAACAGAAGGAATATACCTACAATAATGAACCCAAAGCAATTAAGGAAATGGGAATAGGAACATACATATCAATAATTACCTTAAATGTAAATGGACTAAATGCTCCCACCAAAAGACACAGAGTGGCTGAATGGATACAAAAACAAGACCCATATATATGCTGTCTACAAGAGACCCACTTCAGACCTAGAGACACATAGAGATTGAAAGTAAGGGGATGGAAAAAGATATTCCATGCAAATGGAAATCAAAAGAAAGCTGGAGTAGCAATTCTTATATCAGACAAAATAGACTTTAAAATAAAGACTACTAGAAGAGACAAAGAAGGACACTACATAATGATAAAGGGATCGATCCAAGAAGAAGATATAACAATTGTAAATATTTATGCACCCAACATAGGAGCACCTCAATACATAAGGCAAATACTAACAGCCATAAAAGGGGAAATCGACAGTAACACAATCATAGTAGGGGACTTTAACACCCCACTTTCACCAATTGACAGATCATCCAAAATGAAAATAAATAAGGAAACACAAGCTTTAAATGATACATTAAACAAGATAGACTTAGTTGATATTTATAGGACATTCCATCCAAAAACAACAGAATACACATTTTTCTCAAGTGCTCATGGAACATTCTCCAGGATAGATCATATCTTGGGTCACAAATCAAGCCTTGGTAAATTTAAGAAAATTGAAATTGTATCAAGTATCTTTTCCGACCACAATGCTATGAGACTAGACATCAATTACAGGAAAAGATCTGTAAAAAATACAAACACATGGAGGCTAAATAATACACTACTCAATAACGAAGTGATCACTGAAGAAATCAAAGAGGAAATTAAAAAATACCTAGAAACAAATGACAATGGAGACACGACGACCCAAAACCTATGGGACGCAGCAAAAGCAGTTCTAAGGGGGAAGTTTATAGCAATACAATCCCACCTTAAGAAACAGGAAACATTTCGAGTAAACAACCTGACCCTGCACCTAAAGCAATTAGAGAAAGAAGAACAAAAAACCCCCAAAGTTAGCAGAAGGAAAGAAATCATAAAGATCAGATCAGAAATAAATGAAAAAGAAATGAAGGAAACGATAGCAAAGATCAACCAAACTAAAAGCTGGTTCTTTGAGAAGATAAACACAATTGACAAACCATTAGCCAGACTCATCAAGAAAAGAAGGGAGAAGACTCAAATCAATAGAATTAGAAATGAAAAAGGAGAAGTAACAACTGACACTGCAGAAATTCAAAAGATCATGAGAGATTACTATAAGCAACTCTATGCCCATAAAATGGACAACCTGGAAGAAATGGACAAATTCTTAGAAATGCACAACCTGCCAAGACTGACTCAGGAAGAAATAGAAAATATGAATAGACCAATCACAAGCACTGAAATTGAAACTGTGATTAAAAATCTTCCATCAAACAAAAGCCCAGGACCAGATGGCTTCACAGGCGAATTCTATCAAACATTTAGAGAAGAGCTAACACCCATCCTTCTCAAACTCTTCCAAACAATAACAGAGGAAGGAACACTCCCAAACTCATTCTACGAGGCCACCATCACCTTGATACCAAAACCAGGCAAGGATGTCACAAAGAAAGAAAACTACAGGCCAATATCACTGATGAAAATAGATGCAAAAATCCTCAACAAAATACTAGCAAACAGAATCCAACAGCACATTAAAAGGATCATACACCATGATCAAGTGGGGTTTATTCCAGGAATGCAAGGATTCTTCAATATACGCAAATCAATCAATGTGATACACCATATTAACAAATTGAAGGAGAAAAACCATATGATCATCTCAATAGATGCAGAGAAAGCTTTCGACAAAATTCAACACCCATTTATGATAAAAACCCTGCAGAAAGTAGGCATAGAGGGAACTTTCCTCAACATAATAAAGGCCATATATGACAAACCCACAGCCAACATTGTCCTCAATGGTGAAAAACTGAAACCATTTCCACTAAGATCAGGAACAAGACAAGGCTGCCCACTCTCACCACTCTTATTCAACATAGTTTTGGAAGTTTTAGCCACAGCAATCAGAGAAGAAAAGGAAATAAAAGGAATCCAAATTGGAAAAGAAGAAGTAAAGCTGTCACTGTTTGCAGATGACATGATACTATACATAGAGAATCCTAAAGATGCTACCGAAAAACTACTAGAGCTAATAGATGAATTTGGTAAAGTAGCAGGATAGAAAATTAATGTACAGAAATCTCTGGCATTCCCGTACACTAATGATGAAAAATCTGAAAATGAAATCAAGAAAACACTCCCATTTACCATTGCAACAAAAAGAATAAAATATCTAGGAATAAACCTACCTAAGGAGACAAAAGACCTGTATGCAGAAAATTATAAGACACTGATGAAAGAAATTAAAGATGATACAAATAGATGGAGAGATATACCATGCTCCTGGATTGGAAGAATCAATATTGTGAAAATGACTCTACTACCCAAAGCAATCTACAGATTCAATGCAATCCCTATCAAACTACCACTGGCATTTTTCACAGAACTAGAACAAAAAATTTCAAAATTTGTTTGGAAAAACAAAAGACCCCGAATAGCCAAAGCAATCTTGAGAAAGAAAAACGGAGCTTGAGGAATCAGGCTCCCTGACTTCAGACTATACTACAAAGCTACAGTAATCAAGACAGTGTGGTACTGGCATAAAAACAGAAAGAGAGATCAGTGGATCAGGATAGAAAGCCCAGAGGTAAACCCACGCACATATGGCCAACTTATCTTTGATAAAGGAGGCAGGAATGTACAATGGAGAAAGGACAGCCTCTTCAATAAGTGGTGCTGGGAAAACTGGACAGGGACATGTAAAAGTTTGAGATTAGATCATTCCCTAACACCATACACAAAAATAAGCTCAAAATGGATTAAAGACTTAAATGTAAGGCCAGAAACTATCAAACTCTTAGAGGAAAACACAGGTAGAACACTCTATGACATAAATCACAGCAAGATCCTTTTGGACCCGCCTCCTAGAGAAATGGAAATAAAAACAAAGATAAACAAATGGGACCTAATGAAACTTCAAAGCTTTTGCACAGCAAAGGAAACCATAAACAAGACGAAAAGACAACCCTCAGAATGGGAGAAAATATTTGCAAATGAAGCAACTGACAAAGGATTAATCTCCAAAATTTATAAACAGCTCATGCAGCTCAATAGCAAAAAAACAAACAACCCAATCCAAAAATGGGCAGAAGACTTAAATAGGCATTTCTCCAAAGAAGATATACAGACTGCCAACAAACTCATGAAAGAATGCTCAACATCATTAATCATTAGAGAAATGCAAATCAAAACTACAATGAGATATCATCTCACACCAGTCAGAATGGCCATCATCAAGAAATCTAGAAACAATAAATGCTGGAGAGGGTGTGGAGAAAAGGGAACACTCTTGCACTGCTGGTGGGAATGTGAATTGGTACAGCCACTATGGAGAACAGTATGGAGGTTCCTTAAAAAACTAAAAATAGAACTACCATATGACCCAGCAATTCCACTACTAGGCATATACCCTGAGAAAACCATAATTCCAAAAGAGACATGTACCAAAATGTTCATTGCAGCTCTATTCACAATAGCCCGGAGCTGGAAACAATCTAAGTGTCCATCATCGGATGAATGGATAAAGAAGATGTGGTACATATATACAATGGAATATTACTCAGCCATAAAAAGAAACGAAACTGAGCTATTTGTAATGAGGTGGATAGACCTAGAGTCTGTCATACAGAGTGAAGTAAGTCAGAAAGAGAAAGACAAATACCGTATGCTAACACATATATACGGAATTAAAAAAAAAAATGTCATGAAGAACCTAGGGGTAAAACGGGAATAAAGACACAGACCTACTTGAGAATGGACTTGTGGACATGGGGAGGGGGAAGGGTAAGCTGTGACAAAGGGAAAGAGAGGCATGGACATATATACACTACCAAACGTAAGGTAGATAGATAGTGGGAAGCAGCCGCAGAGCACAGGGAGATCAGCTCGGTGCTTTGTGACCGCCTGGAGGGGTGGGATGGGGAGGGTGGGAGGGAGGGAGATGCATGAGGGAAGGGATGTGGGAACAGATGTATATGTATGACTGATTCACTTTGTTATAAAGCAGAAACTAATAATAAATAAATAAATAAATAAAAGAAAAAAAATAAATAAAGAAAAAAAAAAAAAAGAAAGACCACACAGCAGAATTTCTCATTCATTTGCAATGTAAATTACATTAAAATATTCTAATATGCCTCAACTATAATTCAAATACTGTGAATGAAATTACTAAGGCGATTTTAAAGAGGAAGTAAAATAAACGATGTGTAAAGTTTTTCTGTGGTCATTTTGATGTCAATTATTATCAGTAAATATTGAACTTTAGTGGAAAGCATATTTTTCTTGTTACTGTGGGAGTTGTATCACATAAAGAAGTTATCTCTTAAGTAGTTTACGATCATTGTCAGAAGAAAAGAGAAAAAGACAATACATATTTCCTGTGCATGCTACAGAAAATAGTTTAAGGTAAATAATTGTTTTAATTGACTATAAAATATCACTAGCATTTGAAATTTGTCATCTTTTTGATAAACATGAAGTATAAAAGAAAAAATACCAATTTATTTCCTCTTTAGGAACTGTCAGACTTTTTACTATCGATCTTCACTGGAATTCTTCACTAAAATTTATTTTTATATTATCATAAAAGAGTTGGACCTGGGATTGCAGCCTGTTGTTGAAATCCCTCTTCTAAACCTATGCCTCTCCTTATTTGACAATTTGTTATTGTTAGGATGCAATCTGCACTCCTTATTGCCTTATGAAAGAAATTGGTCTCCTCTCACCTTCAAAGGGCATGTACTTGAATGGATAAAAATAGGGTTCTAAGCAGAATGTGTTACAATAGATACATTTATTTATTCTTGGGGATAATTCCTAACAACAAGAAAATACTCACCCTGTCCTTACCCCTAGACACACATACACAAGTCTTTCTCCAGGTAAACTTCTGTCTGTCTTTAAGTCCACTGTTATTTTTAGGCTTTAAGGAGATTCTAAAATTCTAAAATGGGTAAAATCTTACCCATTGTGAAACTGAGATCCACTGTCATATTATACAGAGCACGTGGAGTAACACCATTCTATAACTACTCTTATTCTAGAAAAAATAAATTCACTGTAGTCTTCACAGTTGGTTCAGGCTGCTATAAAAAATATCAACAACTGGGTGGCTTAAACACATAAATTTATTTCTCAGAGTTCTGGAGGCTGGGAAATTCAAGATCTAGGGGTCAGGTGATTTGGTTCCTGGGGAGAGCTCTCTTCCAGGCTATGTCCTCACATGGTGGGGAGGAAGGGAGAGAGGGAGAGAAAGAGAGAGAGATAGAGAGAGCTCTCTGGTGTCTCTTCTTATAAAGGCTCTAATCCAATTATGAGGCATCCACCATTATGACTTAATTACCTCCCAAAGATCCCATCTCCAAATATGATCATACTGGGGATCAGGGTTTCAACATATGAATTTGGGGTGTACACAAACATGCAATTCATAGTAGAAGTCCACTGAAGATTTCGCATAATAGGATAAGGCAAAAAATATTTACACAAACATTTAAAAAATATTAGTCTCTAAACTCACGGCACTAGTTAAAAATAAAAATAAAAATAAAAATAAATACTATAGGATTGTATTTAATATTTAAGACTTTAACTTTGACCCAAATTAGAATAAGCAGGGTCGTATATACAATCAAAAATAATGATTGCCTTCACACCTACCAGGATGGCTCTAATCAAAAAGACAGATAATACAACGTGTTATCTGGGGAGGAAGTGGAGAAATTGAAGACTTTGACCCTCCTAACAGGAATGTAAAATGTTGCAGCCACTTTGGAAAAGAGTCTGGCAGTTCCTCAAACAATTAAACCTAAAGCCACCATATGATCCAGCAATCCCACTTTCAGGTATATATATTCAAGAGAAATGAAAACATACGTCCATGTAAAATCTTACATGTGAATGTTCATAGCTGCATTTTTCGTAATAGCCAAAAGATGAGAAAAACTTAAATGTCCATCAACTGATGAATGAATAAATAAAATGTGGTTTATCCGTATAGCAGAATGTTTTTCAGCCATCAAAAGGAATGAAATACTAATAAGAGCTACAACATGAATGAACCTTATGCTAAATGAAAGAAGCCAGTCATAAAACCCCAGACCACATATAGTATGATTCCATTTATATGAAATATCTAGAACTGGAAAATCTATAGGATATAAAGAAGATTAGTGGTTGTCAGGATACTGGGAAGATGGAGGGAGAGGGAATCGCTAAGGACACAGGGTTTCTTTCTGGAGTAATGAAATGTTTTAAAAATGGTTGTGGTGACAGATGTACAACTCTATGCAATAAGCTACACACTTGATTATTTATTTGGCCGCACTGTGCCACTTGTAGGATCTTAGTTCCCTGACCAGGAACTGAACCTTTGCCCTCAACAGTGAAAGCTGGGAGTCTTAACCACTGGACTGCCAGGGAATTCCCTAAGCTGCACACTTTAAAAGGTGTGTTTTAAATAAACTAAGTATTTAAATTTTACATAAGTTTATTGATGTATATTTTATATAATTTTATACACATTTATATTTATAGTAGATATATTTATATATGTTCATATTATATATTTTATATATTCATATTATATATTTATATTATTTATATTTGTTGATATACACTTTTATAAACTTTCTGGATATATACATATATTTGATATGAAATATATCAATAGAGCTGCTAAAAATATTCCTTATGCTATTCCTGAAGAAAATGCCATCTTTGTTTCCATGGAGCTTATGTGGGAAGAGGGTGAAGACCAATAATAAATACAAATATAACCTTACATAGCAAAACATAATATGTTTTTAGATAATAAAAATCCTAGAGAGCAAATGAATCAGAGTAAAGGTACAGAATTTGGTGGGTGGTAGACAGATACTTTAGAGAGGATAGAGGAAGCCCCTGGAATGGTCACAATTGCGTTAAGACCTGAGTAACGTGAAGGAGTAAAATGTAGAAAGGTGTAGGAGGAAGGTGGTCCATACATGTATAAAGACCCTGAGTACAAAATAAGCTTGGCATACACTCAAAGAACCACAGGGAACCACTTTGGGTTAAGGGAAGGAATGAAGCTGTGGACACCACAAACGGAGGTAGGCAGAGGAGCCATACCTTGTTCATCTCAAACATTTTTATTAGAGATATCCAAGAGTGAAAAGTCATATTAAATGCTTAACAGTATCATTTCATAGTATGGTAGTTCAGCTGAAATCATGTCTTGTTTGTTTCTTTAAGTTAACTGTGAAATCTCTCAAAGAGTTTTGATTTTGGATGGCATTAGGGAATGGGTTTTTATAAAAGCGTCACTCTCTAGTGGGAATAAAAGTTACAATTCCATGAATAACATTAAAATAATAGTTAAAAATTAAATCAACATGATTTGGCGACGTCAAGAACATTTTCTATTTTCAGAATTTATTCCACTGAGATTAGTGTATCAGATAAGGCACCAGCAGGAAAGAGAAGGCACATCAGATTGAATAATTTAATGGACATTTAGTAAAGGAACTGTTTTTAAAATTGTGGGTAGGGTTGGGCTTCCCTGGTGGCACAGTGGTTGAGAATCTGCCTGCTAACGCAGGGGACATGGGTTTGAGCCCTGGTCCGGGAAGATCCCACATGCCATGGAGCAACTAGGCCCATGAGTCACAAATACTGAGCCTGCGCATCTGGAGCCTGTGCTCCCCAACAAGAGAGGCCATGATAGTGAGAGGCCCGTGCACCGCGATGAAGAGTAGCCCCCACTTGCCACAACTAGAGAAAGCCCTCGCACAGAAACGAAGACCCAACACAGCAAAAATAAATAAATAAATAAATTTTTTTAAAAAAAGGAATAAGGTCTTTGAATGCAGAGAATGTGCTTAAAAAAAAAAAAAGTGTGGGTAGGGTTAAGGGAGACCTCAAGAGATTGAAGGATCCCAGCCTAGTCATATCAGGGAGCTGGACACCATCATCATCTTTAGTCCTGATGAGGGGGAGGAGAGACCTGCTATTGGAACCTGGGCAGTGGGGGAGAGATGGGGAGTGACAGAATAAGCTCTTTGTGTAGATGGCTACCTGACAGAGCTGTGATCTTCACTTAAGGATTCAGCCAATGACAGAGCTACTAGAGTGAGTTGGGGGAATAAATGTCCTGACCTCACTCTCCTCCCTTCTTCCTTCAGATCTCTTGCCAGAGTTACCCACAGACCAAAGCTGACGTAGTCCAGAGAGCTCAACCTCTTGGAGCATAGCACAGAGGGGAGAAAGGTGGAGACTGAGTTTTGAAGAACAAATGGGGGACTTCTCTGGTGGCGCGGTGGTTAAGAATCCGCCTGCCAATGTAGGGAACATGGGTTTGAGCCCTGGTCCGAGAAGATCCCACATGCCGTGGAGCAACTAAGCCCATGTGCCGCAACTACTGAGCCTGCACTATACAGCCCATGAGCCACAACTAGTGAGCCTGCAAGCCACAATTACTGAAGCCCACATGCCTAGAGTCCATGCTCTCTTGTTGCAAGAGAAGCCACTGCAATGAGAAGCCCACGCACCGCAACAAGAGAAAGCCCATGCACAGCAATGAAGACCCAACGCAGGCAAAAATAAAAAAAAAATTTTAAAAAAAGAACAAATGGAATAGTTGTGTCATATACAAGCAATCAAATACAATTAGAATTTGCATTATCTGCTTATGGTACTGAGCAAATAAATACCTAAGTGTCAAATCATTATTCATTTACTGAAACAAGCTTGCAAAATGCCAGCCACTCCACAAGTCACTGAAAACTTATGCATAGCCCTTACTTTTGAGCTGATTACTTATACTAATAAGAAGATCATTAAGTTAACAGAAGATTTATACAGTATGTCAGTAGTGTCAGTAGTGAAAGTACTATGATCAAGAGAAATGTTGATTTTTCTATTTTTTCTGTGATATATACATACATACACACACACATATATATAATTTTAGAATCATTGACCCATAACCTGTATCAGTGATTCTATAATTTTACACCAGAACACACACATATGATATTAACTATACAACACTTTTGCTCAAGTGCTTACCTAGGATTATGACTAATTCCTTGTGTTTGCACTACTATTTCAGTACTATGTTTCTAACTCAAAAACTGATATTGGAATGCAAGGGAAAATGGTATAATTAGAATATCTAGTAAATTATTACAGTTTGATTTGATTGTGCATTTTTAGTAGTTTATATTTTATAAGTAATTTATTTCTTGTAATACAGAGTTGGACAGTGAGACTCAATTCCATTATTGGGAACAGCTAACTTACACTGCCCTATGACCTATATTCCATTAGGTTATAACCAGCAAAGTAGACACAAACAGACTGTCGATCTTCCTGACATGCAAATAGAAAGAGTCCCCTTTTGTTCCTTTGTTTTCCAACTCTTTTCCTAGTTGCCAGAATTAAAACATGAGTTAACATAATTATTAAAATTTTTCAGAAGCATGAAACTTGCTGTGAAGTGTTGAATTCAGGAAGAGGAAAAGCCAAGCAAAACATTAAAATAATTGTGTTCCAGCTATTTCAAAACATCTTCATGATTGAAAACCTGCCTATGGAGAATATGTGCAAAAAATGTTTGCTGGGTGGAGAGTAACCCTTACATCTACCCTATCAAGAGCCTCACTTTCATGTTCCATAATGTAATTAGAGTTATTAAAATTAATACCATTATATTGCCTTGTGGATTAAAGCATGTAAATTTTATCAAATGATTCAATTTATCAAATATATTTCATTCTGCTTTGCCTAATTATAGACCATGAAGAAATATAAAAAGAAAACATACAAGATGAACAAGGTTCAACCCCTTCTCTCTTCACTTGCCATTGTTAGTTCCAAGTGTTCTAACTTTTGTTTACTCTGTACATGAAAGGGTGTAGGAAAAATATTTCGTGTTAATGTGCCCAAATTGGTGGTAGAATAAAACTCAAAGAATTTATGGCACACATGCACAGTGCCTGTGTATGCGTGTGTGTGTGTATGTGACAGAGAGAAAGAGAGAGAGACAGAGAGAGAGAGATACTTCACAATCAAAAAACTTTCACCAAGTCATGATGTTGTGAGTTTTTGGTTTGTGTTAACAGCATTCTTTGAAACAGTGGGATGTAATGAAATAAAGGAGTAGCTATTAAGGCTGGCTGGCCATCTTCACAGTCTTCCAGAAACACTGAAATTCCTCCCTGGTAGGATTTGCAAACTGTTAACATCTTACAGTATTTGTCTTTCTTTGTCTGACTTATTTCACTTAGCATAATGCTCTCCAAGTCCATCCATGTTGCTGCACATGGCAAATTTTCATTATATTTTATGGCTGAGTAGTATTCCATTATATATATAAATATATATACATATATATATATATATATCACATATTCTTTATTCATTCACCTGTTGATGGACCTTTAGGATCTGTTCATACCTTGACAATTGTAAATAATGGTGCAATGAACATTGGGGCACACATATCTTCTCGAATTAGTGTTTTTGTTTTCTTCGGATACACTGCATGATATCGCTTATATGTGGAATCTAAAAAACACAACAATCTAGTGAATAAAACAAAAATGGTACATAGCCTCATCCACCAGAGGGCAGATAGCAGAAGCAAGAAGAACTACAATCCTACAGCCTGTGGAACAAAAATCACATTCACAGAAAGATAAAAGAAGATGAAAAGGCAGAGGGCTATGTACCAGATGAAGGAACAAGATAAAACCCCAGAAAAACAACTAAATGAAATGGAGATAGGCAATCTTCCAGAAAAAGAATTCGAATAATGATAGTGAATATGATCCAGGACCTCGGAAAATAAATGGAGGCAAAGATCAAGAAGATGCAAGAAACGTTTAACAAAGATCTAGAAGAATTAAAGAACAAAAAAACAGAGATGAGCAATACGATAACTGAAATGAAAAATACAAAAGAAGGAATCAATAGCAGAATAACTGAGGCAGAAGAATGGATAAGCGACCTGGAAGACAGAATGGTGGAATTCACTGCTGCGGAACAGAATAAAGAAAAAAGAATGAAAAGAAATGAAGAGAGTCTAAGAGACTTCTGGGACAACATTAAATGCAACAACGTTCACATTATAGGGGTCCCAGAAGGAGAAGAGAGAGATAAAGGACCCGAGAAAATATCTGAAGAGATTATAGTCGAAAAATTCCCTGACATGGGAAAGGAAATAGCCACCCAAGTCCAGGAAGCTCAGAGAGTCAACGGCAGGATAAACCCAAGGAGAAACACACCAAGACACGTAGTAATCAAATTGGCAAAAATTAAAGACAAAGAAAAATTATTCAAAGCAGCAAGGGAAAAACAAAAAATAACATACAAGGGAACTCCCATAAGGTTAACAGCTGATTTCTCAGCAGAAATTCTACAAGCCAGAAGGGAGTGGCAGGACATAATTAAAGTGATGAAAGGGAAGAACCTACAACCAAGATTACTCTACCCAGCAAGGATCTCATTCAGATTCCATGGAGAAATCAAAAGCTTTACAGACAAGCAAAAGCTAAGAGAATTCAGCACCACCAAACCAGCTCTACAACAAATGCTAAAGGAGCTTCTCTAAGTGGGAAACACAAGAGAGAAGAAGACCTATAAAAACAAACCCAAAACAATTAAGAAAATGGTAATAGGAACATACATATTGATAATTACCTTAAACGTGAATGGATTAAATGCTCCAACCAAAAGACACAGGCTTGCTGAATGGATACAGAAACAAGACCCATGTATATGCTGTCTACAAGAGACCCACATCAGACCTACGGACACATACAGACTGAAAGTGAGGGGATGGAAAAAGATATTCCATGAAAATGGAAATCAAAAGAGAGCTGGAATAGCAATACTCATATCAGATAAAATAGACTTTAAAATAAAGACTGTTACAAGGAACAGGAAAGGACACTATAAAACGATCAAGAGATCAATCCAAGGAGAATATATAAAAATTATAAATATATATGCAGCCAACATAGGAGCACGTCAATACATAAGGCAACTGTTGACAGCTCTAAAAGAGGAAGTCAACAGTGACAATAATAGTGGGGGACTTTAACACCTCACTTACACCAATGGACAGGTCATTGAAACAGAAAATTAATAAGGAAACACAAGCTTTAAATAACACAATAGACCAGACAGATTTAACTGATATTTAAGAACATTCCATCCAAAAAGAGAAGATTACACTTTCTTCTCAAGTGCGCGTGGAACATTCTCCAGGATAGATCACATCTTGGGTCACAAATCAAGCCTCAGTAAATTTAAGAAAATTGAAATCATAACAAACATCTTTTCTGACCACAATGCTATGAGATTAGAAGTGAATTACAGGGCAAAAAACATAAAAAACCACAAACATATGGAGGCTAAATAATACGTTACTAAATAACCAAGAGATCACTGAAGAAATCAAAGAGGAAATCAATGAATACCTAGAGACAAAAGACAATGAAAACACGACGATCCAAAACCTATGGGATGCAGCAAAAGCAGTTCTAAGAGGGAAGTTTATAGCTATACAAGACTACCTTAAGAAACAAGAAAAATATCAAATAAACAATCTAACCTTACACCTAAAGGAACTAGAGAAAGAAGAAGAAACAAAACCCAAAGTTAGTAGAAGGAAAGAAATCATCAAGATCAGAGCAGAAATAAATGAAATAGACACAAAGGAAACAATAGCAAAGAGCAATAAAACTAAAAGCTGGTTCTTCGAGAAGATAAACAAATTTGATAAACCATTAGCCAGATTCATCAAGAAAAAGAGGGAGAGGACTCAAATCAATAAAATTAGAAGTGAAAAAGGAGAAGTTACAACAGACACCGAGAAATAGAAAGCATCCTAAGAGACTACTACAAGCAACTCTATGCCAATAAAATGGACAACCTGGAAGAAATGGACAAATTCTTAGAAAGATATAACCTTCCAAGACTGAACCAGGAAGAAATAGAAAATATAAACAGACCAATCACAAGTGAAATTGAAACTGTGATTAAAAATCTTCTAAAGCAAACAAAAGTCCAGGACCAGATGGCTTTACAGGTGTACTCTATAAAACATTTAGAGAAGATCTAATACCCATTCTTCTCAAACTCTTCCAAAAAATTGCAGAGGAAGGAACACTCCCAAACTGATTCTATGAGGCCACCATCACCCTGATACCAAAACCAGACAAAGATAGTACAAAACAGAAAATTAGAGACCAGTATCACTGATGAATATAGATGCAAAAATCCTCAACCAAATACTAGCAAACAGAATCCAACAACACATTAAAAGGATCATACACCATGTTCAAATGGGACTTATCCCAGAGATGCAAGGATTCTTTAATATACGCAAATCAATCAATGTGATATACCATATTAACAAATTGAAGAATAAAAACAATAGGATCCTATAAATAGATGCAGAAAAAGCTTTTGACAACATTCAACACCCACTTATGATAAAAACTCTCCAGAAAGTGGGCATAGAGGGAACCTACATCAACATAATAAAGGCCATATACAACAAATCCACAGCAAACATCATTCTCAATGGTGAAAAACTGAAAGCATTTCCTCTAAGATCAGGAACAAGACAAGGATGTCCACTCTCACCACTATTATTCAACATAGTTCTGGAAGTCCTAGACACGGCAATCAGAGAAGAAAAAGAAATAAAAGGAATACAAACTGGAAAAGAAGAAGTAAAACTGTCACTGTTTGCAGATGACATGATATTATACATAGAGAATCCTAAAGATGCCACCAGAAAACTACCAGAGCTAATCAATGAATCTGGTAAAGTTTCAGGATACAAAATTAATGCACAGAAATCTCTTGCCTTCCTATACACTAATGTTGAAATATCTGAAAGAGAAATTAAGGAAACACTCCCATTTACCATTGCAACAAAAGGAATAAAATACCTAGGAATAAACCTACCTAGGGAGAGAAAAGACCTGTATGCAGAAAACTATAAGACACTGATGAAAGAAATTAAAGATGATACCAACAGATGGAGAGATATACCATGTTCTTGGATTGGAAGAATCAGTATTGTGAAAATGACTATACTACCTAAAGCAATCTACAGATTCAATGCAATCCCTATCAAATTATCAATGGCATTTTTTTTACAGAACTAGAACAAAAAATCTTAAAATTTGTATGGAGACACAAAAGACCCCGAATAGTCAAAGCAGTGTTGAGGGAAAAAAACGGAACTGGAGGAATCAGACTCCCTGACTCCAGACTATACTACAAAACTACAGTATTCAAGACAATATGGTAGTGGCATAAAAACAGAAATATAGATCAATGGAACAGGATAGAAAGCCCAGAGATAAACCCATGCACCTATGGTCAACTAATCTATGACAAAGGAGGCAAGGATATACAATGGAGAAAAGAGAGTCTCTTCAATAAGTGGTGCTGGGAAAACTGGACAGCTACATGTAAAAGAATGAAATTAGAACACTCCCTAACACCATACATAAAAATAAACTCAAAATGGATTTGAGACCTAAATGTAAGACTGGGCACCATAAAACTCTTAGAGGAAAACATAGGCAGAACACTCTATGACATAAATCACAGCAAGATCTTTTTTGATACACCACCTAGAGTAATGGAAATAAAAACAAAAATAAACAAATGGGACCTAATGAAACTTAAAAGCTTGTGAACAGCAAAGGAAACCATAAACAAGATGAAAAGACAACCCTTACAATGGGAGAAAATATTTGTAAATGAATCATTGGACAAAGGATTAATCTCCAAAATATACAAACAGCTCAGGCAGCTCAGTATTAAAAAAAAGCAAACAACCCAATCCAAAAATGGGTAGAAGACCTAAACAGACATTACTCCAAAGAAGACATACCGATGGCCAAGAAGCACATGAAAAGCTGCTCAACATCACTAATTATCAGAGAAATGCAAATCAAAACTACAATGAGGTCTCACCTCACACCAGTTAGAATGGGCATCATCAGAAAATATACAAACAACAAATGCTGGAGAGGATGTGGAGAAAAGGGAACCAACCCTCTTGCACTGTTGGTGGGAATATAAATTGATACAGCCACTATGGAGAACAGTATGGAGGTTCCTTAAAGAACTAAAAATAGAATTACCATATGACCCAGCAATCCCACTACTGGGCATATACCCAGAGAAAACCATAATTCAAAAAGACACATGCATGCCAAAGTTCATTGCAGCACTATTTACAATAGCTAAGTCATGGAAGCAACCTAAATGCCCATTGACAGACGAATGGATAAAGAAGTTGTGGTACATATATACAATGGAATATTACTCAGCCATAAAAAGGAATGAAATTGCATCCTTTGTAGAGATGTGGATGGATCTGGAGACTGTCACACAGAGTGAAGTAAGTCAGAAAGAGAAAAACAAATATTATATATTAATGCATGTATGTGGAACCTAGATGTGGTTCAGATGAACTGGTTTCTAGAGCAGAAATTGAGACAGAGAAGTAGAGAAAAAACGTATGGACACCAAGGGGAGAAAGCGGCAGGTGGGGGTGGTGGTGGGATGAATTGGGAGATAGGGATTGACATGTATACACTGATGTATATAAAGTTAATGACTAATAATAAATAAAAATAAACATTAAAAAAAATTTGACGCTGACTCACAGATATTGAGAACAAACTAGTGGTTACCAGTGGGGAGAGGGGAGGGGGAGGGGAAATATAGAGGTAGAGGGAAAAGGGGCTATTATGGGATTATAGAAATCATGTGTGTGAAACTTTTGAAAATTGTAAAGCACTACAGAACTTAATGGATCTTTCATTCAATAAAATTTTATATACCAAAAAATAATGTAAACATCTTTCATGGGTCAAGTGTTTGGGTCTCCGTAAAACTTAGAGCACTGTTGTCCCAAGTGGAATTCATTAGCTTAAAATAGAAATTTTGTGCCAAATTGCTTGCTTCTGTGAGCAAGCAATCCTAGCTTGTTTAGTCATAAATGCTAGAAGAGCAGTTAAACATCTGCAAATTCAGACGATGCTCAGAACAAGTGATCCACAATAATCAGTAGCTCAGGGCACAGATAAATCCAAATTGTATCATCTTTCCCAGAAATCAACATAAGCTAATCAAAGGAAACCCTGAACTGAAATAAATATTTAATGAATCATTAGGCTTTAATTATTTTCCAGTTTTGTGATGTATTAATTGCATGTGATTTCTAAAGGTGGTAATTTCAGCCTGTTTTTTTTCTTGAGACTTAAAATTAAACTGTGATTTTGAAATTGACATTTTCATTTTCATTTCAAATAGAACTATAAACGATGTCAAAAAGGCATTTTTTTTCCAACTATAAATTAACAACTTTTGGACCCTTACAATTATTTCATACCTAGAATTCAAAACCAAATCATTTTAATACTCAGCCCAAATTGTTGGCACGTGAATAGTGACAGCAAAAAATATGTCTCACGTCACAGAACACAAAGCAAAGAACATGGGCTAAAAGGACCTGTGCCAGTTTTTAGTACCCTATTATAGGCTTGCATGAACAATCACGTAATTTGCATCTCCATTGTTTAAAGTCACTTTAGGAAAACCACCTCCACTTTGTCAAAGTATTACTTCAGGTTTTTTTTCTTAAGCATTAGGTAGTACATGTGAAGATTAAAATCAATGCACTACTATCTTTCATAAATAAAAAAAATCATGTTTATATTTTGAGTTTAATGATTCATTGATTATTTTATATCTACTGTCTTCAATAGAAAAATAAACTTAGAAGAGTGTGCTGAGCTTCAAGAAGTCATGTATTTTACTTCTAATTATTATTTGATTTGTAAAGTTTTTTTTTTTTTTTTTTTTTCTTTTTTTTTTTTTCTTTTTGCAGTATGCGGGCCTCTCACTGTTGTGGCCTCTCCCGTTGTGGAGCACAGGCTCCGGATGCGCAGGCCCAGCGGCCATGGCTCACAGGCCCAGCCGCTCCGCGGCATATGGGATCCTCCCAGACCGGGGCACGAACCCGTATCCCCTGCATCGGCAGGCGGACTCTCAACCACTGCGCCACCAGGGAGGCCCTTGTAAAGCTTTTTAATTGAGCCCTTTGTATTCTCCAGCAGGATATAATATGTTTTTATGCTTAAAATTAATTATATTCTTCTATTCAAAACTTGATCCCTAATTTATCTATAGTGAAAATTGTTCGTCATTTAAATTTAGTTTTAAGATATATTTTTTTCCTTGCTTGCAAAAGAACTTTTAAAAGCTTTGAATTGAAACAATTACAAGAACTTTGACCAAATCTTAATAGGCTCCCAAACAAAAATGTGGGCTTTCTAATGTGACAAATAAGAGTAATAAGACAAATGGCTATAATTGTATTGACCTGTTCACCTAACAGAACCATTTAAACTTGGTTGCCATGGAAAACCATGCTGAGAAAGAAACAGCAGGAGAAATCTAATTTAGTGCTAGGGCCAGTCAGTACCTCCATGGCTACTTTCTAGTCTCTCTTCCTTGGAATTGTTTCTCAGGGTCACCAGTCGTATCCCCACATTTGCCTCAGAAAATTGATGATGCTTCAGAATGTTCTGCACACAAATATACTTTCCCTCTCTTTACCATTAAACAAGTGTGGAATAAAGCACCCTAACACTTTGACATGAACAACGGATCATTTTGGCTGCCTGCTTTATTACATACACTATTTGCAGGAAGTTGCCATTTTACAGTCCTTATTTTTCTTGACTTCTCAGTACGATTCAATACTGCTAACCTTTGTCACTTATAAGATTCTCTTTCATTGATATAGATGATGCTATGCTCTCCTTTATCAGTTTTACAGATTTGTCCCCTTGTACTCTCTGGGTAATTAAAAACTCAGACTTAGCCCTCCTCTTTTACCATTCAAAACTTTTCTCTCCATGGAATCTCATCCTCACTGAAGGCTTTGATTACCACTCATGCACTGATGAGTCTCAAAATTTTATCTCCATGCTAGACCATTCTTCAGAACTCTAGGACTATACATTCCAATCTCTGGGATAAGTTAATGACCCATATCCAAAACTGCTCTTCTCTTTCTTAGTGTTCTCTATGTCAGTGAATACTATCACCTTCAATCAACAACTATCAATTATACAAGTCAGAAACCCACGAGGTATTTTGGAGTCCTTTTTCACCTTCAAGTCCAATCCAGTAGCCCATCCTGTTGGCTCTTGCTCCAGAATTTATGCCACCTCTGTTCCTTTCTTCTTCCACTTCTACCACCCTATTGAAAGCCACCGCAATCCCTCACCTACCCTACTGCACAGCCTTTTATTTTTTTTTCTTTTTTAATTTTTTTCATTTAAACATTTTTTTTGACCAATTTACTTTGTGTGTGTGTGTGTGTGGTACGCGGGCCTCTCACTGTTGTGGCCTCTCCTGGAGCACAGGCTCCGGATGCGCAGGCTCAGCGGCCATGGCTCACGGGCCCAGCCACTCCGCAGCATGTGGGATCTTCCCGGACCAGGGCATGAACCCGTGTCCCCTGCATCGGCAGGCAGACTCTCAACCACTGCATCACCAGGGAAGCCCGACCAATTTACTTTTTTTTTGTTGTTGTTGTTGTTGTTGTACGCGGGCCTCTCACTGCTGTGGCCTCTCCCGTCGCGGAGCACAGGCTCCGGACACACAGGCTCCGCGGCCATGGCTCGCGGGCCCAGCCGCTCCGCGGCATGTGGGATCCTCCGGGATCGGGGCACGAACCCGTGTCCCCTGCATCGGCAGGCGGACTCCCAACCACTGCGCCACCAGGGAAGCCCCCGACCAATTTACTTTTAACTGGCCTTCCTATGTCTACTCTTATCCCCTTCCAGAAACTGTTCCACCTATAGACAGTTATTTAAAAATTATGAACCTAACTTCATGAGATCTTAATCCACTGGCATCCTACTGAGTTTCCAAGGAAGACCAAAAGTCTTTCCATGGTCTTCCAGGTCCTATAAGGTCATGTTACCATTCCTCATCTTAACATCATGGTCCTCTCAGTTCTCTGCATTCTAGTCACTCTGGCTACTTTAAGTTCTTAAATAAATGATGTCCCTTACACCAGGGGTCCCCAACACCCAGGCCGCGGACCGGTAGCGGTCCGCAGACTGTTAGGAACCGGGCCGCACAGCAGGAGGCGAGCAAGCGAAGCTTCATCTGCCACTGCCATCACTCCCCATCGCAAGCATTACCGCCTGAACCATCCCCCCCATCGCTCGCATTACTGCTTGAATCATCACCCACCCTCCCCCGTCCCTGGCCGTGGAAAAACTGTCTTCCACAAAACCGGTCCCTGATGCCAAAAAGGTTGGGGACCGCTGCCTTACACCACAGAATCTTTGCAGAGGCACTGGCCTTTGTTCACTTTTCCTAGAATTCCCCTCCCAACCGCCCCCACCATGTTCTTCTCTCATATATCAACTCATTAATAATCCTATCAGAGAAGTCTTTCTTTTCATAAGGGAGAAACACCATCAAATTCTTTGCTGAAACAAGGGTGAGAAATAAAGATTGCAATACTTATATTCAACACATTGCCATTATGAGTTTAGTATTTCCAGTTTCGAAAATTAAGCTTAGGAAATGTGTCTGTTCTTGCACATAACTGCACATCTTATTAGATACAAATATTTTGCTTTGACTCTAGCGGTTTGTTAATAAGTATTTTAATATAGATGAAAAGCTTACATTTGTAATAATACAGTTATACACTGGGTATAAATGAGTCATGTATTTTTTGCATTTTTTTTTTCTAAGCAGGACTTGGTGTTAGCATAGAAAAGAAAAATAAAATAAAATAAAAATAAAATAAAATGGAATTGAAATGATTCATGGCCTCACTTGGAAGAAGAATATAGTGGATGGTGGAATCCTTCTGAAAGACAGCTAGGTGACTTATAGAGGAGGCTGTAAAATAATACTTGGCTGCAAGTCAGAAGATCATTTTATTAATAGTTTCTACTACTAACTTGGTAGGACTTTGGCTAAGTCACAGTCTTTATAAACTTGGTTCTCCACTTAAAATAAGGGATACAGATTGACTAAAATGACATGTATAAAAACACATATTACTGAACAGCCTCGAATAGCAATTCCCTTCCCCTTCCTTATCCAGCTAGAAATTCTTCTTAAAGCCTTGCCCCAGTCAGGCATGAGTGGCTCAAAAGGACACAGCAATCTGAAGCAATCTTTGCCAGAGTTATTCCTAGCCACCACATTTCATGCCTAAGTGTAATTCTCTGCTTTTCTTCTAGGCCTCACTTCTTCATTTTTAAAATTTTGGTTTATTTGTATTTTCAGCTAAAAAGCTTGGCAATTTATTTCTCATTTCATGACTGTTTTTCTGACTTGCTGTAGTGGGTCTCCTTTGGTGACAACTTAGATATTATTCCCATGTTATAATGGTCTTGTCCCCATAGGATCCTTCATAGTAATGCTGGACCTTCACAGAATCTAACCACCCCTCCCCCCACCACCACCACACACACACACCTTTGGCTCTAGGGTTTCAGGGCTGGAGACTGGAAAATCTTTCTACCTCTTCCCATTATTTCAAGCAGTGCCCCCTAAAAAGCTTTGCTCTTTCTCCCACCTACTTTTTTGTAAACAATACACCTTCAATGTCAATGCAGCCTGATTGGACAGATTTATTTTCTATTTGTTTATCCAGTGCTGTGCTGAACAGAACCAAAGTGATACATTTACATAATTCTTTTCTGATGCTAGAAATGTTAATTTAATAAAAAGGCAAGTCAGTGGCCAAATTTAAGATATTTATAGTAGGTTTGAGCTTAGATTTCATGAGTCTTATGTGAATAAGTTTTCTATTCATACTATCTCCAACTACTGGAATTTAATCTCTCAAAAATCAGGGACTTGGCTCTTTTATTTACTACTATACTCTCCAGAAACAAGAACGGTGCCTGAGACATAGTATGCATTTAATGAGTGTTTGTCAAATGAACGAACACCATTACAAATCTAGGTATGTTGTTTAGAAGAATTCGAGAAAGTGCTACCATTGTACGGATAATCTGATAGAAACTCAAGATACATTAACACAATTATTTTATTAGTTTATAGAAAGAACTTGTAAACAGTTATGCACCACTAATTAAATACTAAACACAATGCCACCAGGCAACCTGTCACGCAAAGAGGTACTGAGAAGTAAAAGCAGTATGATGTTAATCATCCTTTTAATAAAATGTCAACTAAGAAAGTAAAACACTTAGTGTATGACTTCTGTGCAGCTAAAACTGAGTATGCACATACATACATACAGACACACACACAGACACACACACACACCACACCCCTCAAATAAAGTTCACACAAAGTCTGGCAATATTTTTGTTTAATACATTAGTAAAAATGATGCTTATGATATTAAATAATTTCCCAAAGCTAAAAAATAGATGAGATAATACCCAAGTCCAATGCCTCTTGCTTCATTTCCAGCGTTTTTAATTTTGACTTTAAACTTGAACTTGGAAAAGTCATATATAATAAAAATTCTGAGAGAAATGAAGAAGGGCAGGTTAATACTAATACTTGATAATCATTTGAATCAAGCTAGTTTGTTAAACACTCTTTATACATAAATGGGATTTGCCTTAAGGCTTTAGATAATGTAAATATATTAAATTTCCTAAACTTTGTTAGGAAATAAAATACCTAATTTCTGTGAACTAAACTTTATACCAATAACTTTCAAAGCTTTATGATCACCAAAACAAACCACCTAAGTATTCAAAAAACATCTTCTCCAGATGTCATCTATAGAAATTCTGATTTACTATACCTGGGTTTGGGGTCAGAATTAGTGATTTTGATGATAAGCTAGGTTTGGCTGACAAAATTAAATGGGAAGCATGCTGATGATATGAGCACTACTTACAAAAATGCAAAAGATTATGTAAGGTACAAAGAAGCACCTGTATTTCGTGAGGCGAAGATGAGTTTTTAAAATTATCCTTACAATTTCTTTCTGCTTTCAGTTGGTCAGTGATATATCTCCTTAATACTATATTTTGAGCAAACTCTGTCCATTTTCCAACAGTTGCATCCATTACTCACTTTTCCAAAATTGTCTCTATGTATTTCTCAAAATCCCAGCATATAGAATGGTATTTAATAGTTCTATTTTAATCACTGTAAAAGGGCAGTGTGGCATAGAAAATAGACCTGCCTAGACTTATCTACTTTCAATAACCCATCACACAACTGTTTATTTCTCCTTGTATATCTCCTTTTTATCTGCCATCTTTTCTCTGTAAATATCTTTCTTTATTAATCAATTAACTCCCAGCATTGTATGTTATATTTCTCCTGGATATCAGCAGGATTCTTAGCTGCAAACAAAATAGTACACTTTAAATAGTTTAAGTATAAATTAAACATATTCATGATATTTGCTCATTCTCAGAATCTCTGGGATATCCAGAGAATTAGGCTTGAAGTACCCAGGCAGTTGTGAAGTTTAATTTCACTATGGAATTTCTCTAAATTAATATCACAATATCATGCCACCACATACCCACTGGAATGGCTAATGTAAAAAAGATTGACATCAATACTGCTGAAGATGTAGAGCAATCAGAAATTTCATACACTGCTGGTGGAACAGTGAGTTTAATAACTGGGAGGAAGTACGTTACGGGCTCTTTGAGTAGTTACAATGTTCACCTTACTGCCAACAGTGGTGATCACACAGGCATTTTCACATGATAATTTATTGAGCTGTATACTTACTGTGTTGTTTTTCTTTATGTATCATATCCAATAAAAGAAAAAGATTTTGGGTGGTCAAAGAGCATGACAAACACCACTACACCTTCTCTCCAGCTTTAGTATAGAAGGCTTTGAGTTGGGGTGGTGAGGGGACCGATATAGACTTAACAGTACTCTACAGGTAGAACTAGAGAAAAAAGGCACACTGCTGACCTATGGTCAAGCAATTTGAGAAACCAATTACACTTTGCCATTGCCAAACTTATATCAATATAATGAGGCCATTACTATAGACTATTTGGTTATAATATTTTCACTTCTATACATGGTTACTGTAAAATGACCCCCCAGTGGACAAGAAGAGGAGACCACTACCCAAAAGGTAGCCAACAAGAAAAATGAAAAAGTCAAGCAGTCTTAATTCTGAGCCACCTTCATGATCATGCATTTAATCACATTATAAAAACAGAATTTTCAGCAATGATTCTCCAGAAAAAGTATTGCAGAGTGACTATTCCCAAGAGGTATCCCTGTTTTCTCACTCTGATGTCCATATTCTCCTTAAATGTTTAAAAATAAAATGACTTTTGAACATCGGACCTGAAATTGTATTTTAATTTTATGATTCAAATTGATATTAAGTATACTATATTATTATTGATGTAATTAGTCTTGATATGCCATAACATTAACAAATAAATTCAAAAGCATTGGAGAGATTATATCCTGTGAACCAGATTTAAGGCCATTTTTTCCTTAAATTACATGGCAAATTTTAACTTTGAAAGCTCCCTGTTTGACTAATGAGAATTCTTAATTCTAGATCTAGTTTTCAGCTGCCAAAAGACTTCAAAGGATTGCTGGGGCACTGTTGTCTCATATACAGAGCCTACCCTTGGTCCTACCTACCAGGGTAAAGGATGGTTGGAAAAAATCACCTGAAACTGAACTCTTGGATGTTGGCACTTTCCAACAATGTTGAATCAAGGTCAAGGTCACCACTACTATTTCTAAATTCAACACCTAGCAGCAGCACAGGAGCTCGGCACCAGGAATTTCCCCTAAGATACCTAATAAACCAAGTGAAAATGCTCAGGAAAAAAGCTATATCTGTAATTGCAATACACATATCCATAGTCATCTGTACCTTAAATCATCAGCTCTACAGGTTCTTTGTAAAGTACATAGTCCAGTGAACCAAGATGGACTCACTCTGGCAGTTAGCTCATACTGTTAGAACTCTCTGCTACTGAGGAACAAATGGCAGCTGGAGGCAATTAGATTGTCTCTATTTCATGGCTATAGAGTTCACTGGAACCACAATCAGCCCCTTTCCAAGGGTATGCAAAGTGGAAGCAGCAAGGTTCCAAGGGTACATTAGCCCAAGTCCATATTTCAACACAAAGTCTGTGTCTTGATAAATGGGAGCATTAACTTCAAAGGGAAAGATGAGCACAATTGGTATCTGTCTCTTCTTTTTATGTGATTTCTATAGTTCTCCTGGGTTTACATGTCTCACTCCCTAAGGGCAGTATTTCATGGTCCCAACACTATAATGTTGGTTTCTTGATGGCTCTCAATCTTACCAAACATGTGTTGTTCCAGGAAAACTTTCCTATCAGATGAATTTGATCCACTGGCTAAGGTTTGCTCAACCTTGCTTCAGGAAAATCAGTACCTTTTTTTTTTTTTTTTGCGGTACGCGGGCCTCTCACTGTTGTGGCCTCTTCCGTTGCGGAGCACAGGCTCCGGACGTGCAGGCTAAGCGGCCATGGCTCATGGGCCCAGCCGCTCCACGGCATGTGGGATCTTCCCAGACTGGGGCACGAACCCATGTTCCCTGCATCAACAGGCGGACTCTCAATCACTGCGCCACCAGGGAAGCCCGAAATCAGTACTTTAAAAAAAATTTAAAAGTAAAGACTGTAGTATTGATGTAAAGATATATAAAGAGACAAATGGAAAAAATAGAAAGCCTATATACAAAATTGGTTAATTTAGAAAAAGAAGGTACAACAAACATATGGTAAAGCTGTTTCTGGGCAACTGGACATTAGATATGGGGGGAAAATGTTGTATGACTTCATATCATACCAAAAATTATATTCCAAGTGATGTGAGAGTCAAAACAATAACAATTTCTAGAAGATAACACAGGAGAATAACTTCATAAAATTAAATTAGGAAAAGAGTTCTTAGATATACTAAAAATGCCCTAGCCATATGGCAAAAATAGATAAATAGGGCTACACTGAAAGTCCATGAAAATATTCCTTTGGAGGAGTGAAGAGGTAAGCCACACATTGGAAGAGGATATTTTCAATAAACAACTGACAAAGAATTTGTATCCAGAATATATAATTTTGAGAAACTCTTACAAATCCAAAGGAAAATACAGAAAACTCAATGTAAAAATGGGCTGAAGACTTGAACATACACTTCCCAAAAGATATATACAAATGGTCAATAAAAATATGGAAAACAAGCTCAAAATCATTAAAGGGGGCTTCCCTGGTGGCGCAGTGATTGAGAGTGTGCCTGCCGATGCAGGGGACACAGGTTCGTGCCCCAGTCCGGGAAGATCCCACATGCCGTGGAGCGGCTGGGCCCGTGAGCCATGGCCGCTTAGCCTGCACATCCGGAGCCTATGCTCTGCAACGGGAGAGTCCACAACAGTGAGAGGCCCGTGTACCAAAAAAAAAAAAAAAAAAAAATCATTAAAGGAATGTAAATTAAAACTATATGAGGTATTATTACTACCAACATGAATTATTAGAAATAGACAGATGGCCAAAAACAAGTGTTTGAAACAATGTGGATCAATATATACAATTAAACATTAATTTCAGGAGTATAAATTGAATACAATCACTTTGAAAAGCTGATTGGCGTTATTCTGTAAAATTCAACTGTCTCACAACTTTTGAAACAGCAATAGCATGCCAAGGTATTACCCCAGAGAAACTTTTGCACATGTGCACCAAAATACATGTACAAGGATGTTCATAATATCATGCTTCGTTTTATATATATATATATATAATGAACATAAACTACCCAACAATATGAATGAAGGATGACAGCATAATATTGAGACAGAAACACATGGTCCAAAACACTGCACATAGTATGATACTACTTATAAAGTACTAGTCAAACACACTAAGCAATAGAGTGTTTACTCATATACAAATATGTGATAGAATAATTTTAAGCACAAAAGGAATTGTGTTTATAGAATGTAGGAGAAAGATTAATTCTAAAGAGGAGAGAGGGTTCATTTAGGAGACAGCCACAAAGGAAGATGAAGTAGATGGTAATGTTTTATTTTCTGGGTTGGGTGTTGATTTACTGTTCATAATATTATTCTGCTCTAGAATCTACACTATGTATTATATATGTTATACATGTAATCTTTTATGCTTTAGATGGTTTACCAAAAAGAGTTAATGAAGAAGAGTAAAGAAATAGCATTGCAGGCAGAAGGAAGAACAGGTAAGACAGCCCCCAAGGCAAGAAGCAATATGAAGTGATAAAAGAATTAAAAGAAGGCAACTGGACAGCCAGGAGCAGAGAGAGGAGGGGACCAGAATGGGCTGAAGAGGTTAGAAGATGCTTTCAAGTTCCTTATGTTATTTCATGTCCATAACCCTCCTGGGAAGAATTCCAGTTGGGTGTTATTCTTCATGTATTGCAGATGAAGAAACAGAAGTAAAAGAAGGGGAAAAGATGGATGGACTCTTTAGCAGAGCTGAGAAAATTTCAAAATGCTTGCTGAGAAGGAATCCAGCCAGGAGCAAGCTGCACCTCACTGCAGAATCTCTTGAGGATGAACTTCTGAGCTTAAAAGATGATGGTGAACAAAGTGCATGCAAGAAGTTAAACCAGTCAGACCTTCTCCTCTACGTCTGTTGGCCAGAGACTATAACTGTATGCTTTGGAGAAATTAATCTACAGGCTCCAGACTCAGGAAGAGGAAAGGGAAGAATGAGGGAGATATGCTCTATTTAAAACAGTGGGAATAAGTGGAAGTCTGTGTACTGAATATGTAGGCTTCTTGCCCCTTTAGGTAACTCTGACCCAAGAGTGTTGTCATTCAGGCACATATACCCCCTAGGCAGGAGAGAAGAAGGTTCCTCTCTGAACAAAGAAGTCACAGAAAAAAATACTTGTAAATTCTAATATCTGGGACTGTCCCAGTCAAAAGCCCTGATCCTAATGTGATCAGTCTACACAAATAATTTATCAGTTGACATAAATTCCATTTAGCTTTTAATGCCTTGGTCTGAAATAGAAACAGATAACGTTCAAGAAGACACTGCAAAATGAAGGACAGAAGGAAGTGAGATTAAAATATATGCAATGCAAGAAAGATAAGAAATCTTTAAAAGATATAAGTAATATTCTCAGAGAGGAGAAGATATTGTACACATGAAATAACAATAGAATGTTAGGTAAACAGAACATTTCTTGAAAGAGTTCTTAGAAACAATAGAACATTATGACAGAAAGAAGAAGTCCAAAGAAATATGGGGTGTTAAAAGTTGAGAAATTAACCTATAAGTAAATGAAAAAAAAAAGAGAGAAAGATAATAGGAGTGCTCCTCCTTGAGAAATGCACATCAGAAAGCTCAATCCTTTACATTCTCATGCCTTTATGAAATGGTACATGATTAGTGAGTCCTTCTCTGATGAATCTACTTAAAATTGCAATCTACCCTCTTCCCTCTGGCACACTGTATTACTCAAACTTACTTTTGCTTCCCCCCATAGGTCTTACGTCATTATATGTACATAACATTTTTATATTGTCTGTACCCTCCCACGAGACTATAAACTCTATGACATGTTTGTTTATTTGTTTGCTTTGCTTTGTTCACTGCTGTATCTCCAGCAACTAGAACATGGAGATTCTAGGCGAGGAGGGGAAGGCAAACAAAATCTAAGAATACAAGCTATTAAAGTTAGATTTGGAAGGAAAGGAATTGTGATGAGAAAAAGTGGATGAATGCATCATCATTTGTATCAAAGTCTCATGCTATTAAAAGAAACAGAAATGTGAATGTATTTCACAAAGGACTCATGATAAAGATAAGCAGAATAACTACAAACCTTATAATTATCAGTAAGAAAACCCCCAAATACAAATGGAACTGTAATGGTTTTATTATGGTTAGTTTTACACTGAGAGGTAATAATCTCCAAGATGCATTTTAGCTGAAAACAGTAAAATTTAGAGTGTATATAATATGCTATACGGCTGTTTAAAAAATCCATATATACATGCTTATTAGATGCAAAGGATATTTCTATAAATACTTGCAAGTATTGATAAGAGAGGATCCTTCTGGGAAAAAATCTTCATAATCTTTTGAATTTAGTACTATAGGCATGTGTTGCAATATGCATGTGTTAGCTTTTTAAAAATTTTTAGGTAAATGAGAACCTATTTTGTTTTACAAAACAGCCGCTTCCCTTCTTGGAAAGCTTATTTCTGGTCATATCTTTTTTCTTTTTAACATCTTTATGGGAGTATAATTGCTTTACAATGTTGTGTTAGTTTCTGCTGTATCACCAAGTGAATCAGCTATATGCATACATATGTCACCATATTCCCTCCCTCGAGTCTCCCTCCCACCCTCCCTATCCCACCCCTCTAGGTAGTCACAAAGCACCGAGCTGATCTCCCTGTGCTATGTAGCTGCTTCCCACTAGCTATCTGTTCATATCTTTGATGATTTCTCTTCCAGGCAGTCTTTTGCCCTATCACCTATGTCTGGTCATCTATCCCACTTGCAGGATCCAAGAATATCTTACATTGGCTCTTTCATAGCTCGTACCACATTATTTCATGGCTTTCAGTTAAAAGGATTGTTCCCCTCAGTAAACCATGGGCTCCTTAAGGGTAGAAATATATTTATTTTAGAATCCCTGATAGTTAACACATAGCCTTACTTTTGTATCTATATTGGCTCGCCATATTTTACCATCCCTCCAAACTACAGGCGCCTAATAAATAACCTGTTGCCTGAATGTATGAGCATTTTAGAGATTCTCTCTATTCTAGCTTCCCATTTGTTCTCAGAAATTTTCCCATTCTTTTTATCATAATTTTATTCAAGTATAATTTATATGCTACAATAAAAATCACTTTTTTGGTATGCAATTCCATGAGTTTGGCAATCACATAACCGTCATATAACAACATCACCACCAACAAAGAGACGATGAATATAATCATCAACTCTCTAAAACCCTCTCGCATGTCACTGTAGACAACACCTTCCACCACCATAAACCCCTGGAATTTGCTGATTTGTTTCTTTCCCTTTAGTTTTGCCTTTTCCTTCACAGAATGTCATAAAAATAGAGTATACACATGTAGTCTTTTAGATGTGGTTTTTTTCAGTTTCTAAACATGCATTTTAGATTAATTAATGTTCTTGTCTGTATGGGTAGTTCATTCCTTTTTAATTGTCGAGTATTATTCAATCATATGGATGTGTTACATTTTGTTTATCCATTCACCTGCTGAAGGAAATTTGTGCTGTTTCTAGTTTTTCATTATTATAAATAAGGTCATATATTCATATAATGATTCTTGTGTGAACATAAGTTTTCAATTCACTTGTACAAATACCTAGGAGTAGGATGGCTGGATTGGAATATAAGTGCATGTTCAACTATAAGAGAAACTGAAAACTGATTTTCAAAGTAGCCAAACCATATTTTAATTTTCACCAGCAATGTCTGAGATTTCCAATTGCTCTGCATTCTCAACACTTTACATTGTCAGTTTTTTAAAGCCATTCTAATAGGTATATATCTTTGTGATTGTAGTTTATATTTATTTAATGACTAAAGATGTTGAGAATGATTTCATGTGCTTATTTGCCTTCCACACAGTTCATTCAGGAAAGTGTTCATATCTTCAGGCCATCAGTCATTTCTTAATAAAAGATATCTTTTATTAAAATTCTAGGTTGATAGTTTTTTCTTTCAGTAATTTCAATATATTGGTCATTCTCATTAACACTATTCCTGATGAGCTATCTTTCTTTTTCTTCCTCTCTATATATTGTGTCCTTTTCCTCTGGCTGCATCTAAGATATTCTCTTTATCACTGCATTTGCCTTCATTTAGTTTTCTTCATGTTTCTAGTTGTTGTTGAAACTTCCTGAGCCTCTTAGAACCTCTGGGTTTGGAGTTGCCATCAAATTTGGAAAACTATCAGTCATAATTTCTTAAAATATTGTAACTGCTCTCTGCCACTTCCTTCAGGGGATCCAATTACACATACGATAGGTCACTTAAAAATGTCCCACAAGTCATTAGTGCTTCTTTAAAAAAAAAATCCTGTTTTCCCTTAGTGTTTCATTTTAGATAGTTTCTATTGCTACATCTTTAAGTTCACTGATCTTTTCTCTAAGTTGTCTAATCTGTAATTTATCAAATTTAGTGTATTATACATTTTATACATTCTATTTCTCATCTCTAGAAGTCTGATTTGGGTCTTTTTTATATCTTCCATGTCTTTAGTTTTTAAACACATTTATAATAAGTGTTTTAATGCCCTTGTCTCCTGTCAGTCTAGGATTGTTTTCCATTGGTTTATTTTTCTCTTCATTATTGGTCATATTTGCTGCTTCTTTTCATACTGGTAACCTTTTTGTTGTATGGTGATATTAAAGATTTCATGTTGTTTATTGATAGATATTTTGTATTTCTATAAATATTCTTATGCTTTTATCAGAGATGCAGTTACTTATAGTTTGATCATTTAGGGTCTTACTTTTTAGTTTTGTGAAGCAGCCTGTATTAGTCGGTTCTCCAGAGAAATAGAATCAATAGGATATATGTGTGTATATGTCTGTGTGAGTCTGTGTGTATGTGTATATGTGTGTGTGTGTGTGTGTGTGTGTGTGTGGAGAGAGAGAGAGAGAGAGAAAGAGACAGAGGGGTATTTAATATAAGGAATTGGCTCATGCAATCATGGAGGCTAAGGAGTCCCACAACCTGCCACCTGTGAGCTGGAGAGACAGGAAAGCTAGTGATATAATTCAGTGAGAGTCTAAACGCCTGAGAACCAGGAGCTCCAAGGGCAGGATATCAATTTTAAGCAATCAGGCAGGAAAGGTCAAATTCTTCCTTCCTCTGTTTTTCTGTTCTATTCAGGCTCACAATTGATTGGACTGGGAGACACCCACCCATGCTGAAGAGGGCAACCTGCTTTACTGGGTCCACCAATGCAAATGCTGATTTCATCCAGAAATATCCTCATGGAACACCTAGAAATAATGTTTAGCCAAATATCTGGGCACCCTGTGATCCAGTCAAGATGACACATAAATTAACAATTATACAGGCCCACAGCCATGTTTGACCTAGGACAAATTATTCACTACTAAAGAGGCAAAACCCTTCTGAGTACCAAATGTCTTTTGAATCATGAGGTTTTTCCAGTCTGGTTGCAGGAACAGACATTATTTCTGGTCCTGCATAAGCACAAGGTCATTCCCCTAAGAGCTCTCAGTATCCCCTTGGGTAGGTTATTCACACACAAGTGCTAATCAGTACTCAGCTGAATACTCCACAGGAACCCTCTGCATAGATACAGAGTTATCTCTTTATAAAGATCTCTCGGGGCTTCCCTGGTGGCGCAGTGGTTGAGAGTCCGCCTGCCGATGCAGGGGACACGGGTTCGTGCCCCGGTCTGGGAAGATCCCACATGCCGCGGAGCGGCTAGGCCCGTGAGCCATGGCCGCTGAGCCTGCGCGGCCGGAGCCTGTGCTCCGCAATGCGAGACGCCACAACAGTGAGAGGCCCACATACCGCAAAAAAAAAAAAAAAAAGATCTCTCTTCTCTGGGACTCTGTCTTATGAAGTCAAGCCTTGAACATTCCCAAATTCTCAGGGAGTTTGCCAAGGTACACTTGAGTCCATCCTCTCTGTCACAGCCAGGATATTCTCTCAAGGTATAAGGGGGCAACAAAAGTGATCACCTCATCATTTCCTGTATCTCAGGGAATACTGCCTTTCTCACCTGAAGTCGTGTGTCTCGACAACTACTGTTTCATATATTTTGTCCATTTTTTTTTCAGTTGTTTCAGGTAGAAGTATAAATCCAATCCCTGTTACTCCATCTTGGCAGACAATGGAAATCTCCTCTCAACCTCTCAACTACCTTTTAAATATTAGATCCAGCAATAAAAAGAACATCCTAATATATTTATGCACATAGTAACTATTTTGGTGCTTTTCATTCCATTGTTTAAATGCAGATTTCTATATGCTCTCATATTCCTTCTGACTGAAGGACTGCCTTTAAAATGCCTTTAAATGAATGTCTACTAATAATGAATTCTTGCCAGGTTTTTTTATGCCTTTAAAAGTTGATTTTGACTTCAATTTTTAAAATTGAGATATAATTCACATATCATAAAAATTACCTCTTAAGGCATAAAATTGAATGGTTTTTAGTACAACCCTTGCCACTATCTAATTCCAGAACATTTTCATCACACCCAAAAGAAACTCATATTTATTGGCAGTTATTCCCCATTCTTTACTCCCACCCCTATAACAACTAACCTACTTTTTGCCACGATGATTTTGTCTATTTGGACATTTCATATAAATAGAATCATACAATATGTGGCATTTTGTGTTTGACTTATTTCACTCAGCATAATAGTCTCAAGTTTCATCCTTTTTGTAGCATTTATCATTAACTTTCATTGTCAAATGTTATTCCAGTTTATCGATACACCACATATTGTTTATCCATTCACCAATTAATGGGCATTTGGGTTATTTCCACTTTTTGGCTATTATGAATAATTCTATTATGGACACTCCTGTAAAAGTATTTGTGAGGACATGTTTTCAATTCCTTTGAGTATACAATTAGGCATGGAAGTTCTGGGTCATTCTAAGTATTACATTTGAGAGAACTCCTTAACTATTATTCAAAGCAGTTGTATCATTGTTTATTTCCATCAGCAATGTATGAGCAATTTCTCTATATAGTTACCAATACTTGTTATTGTCTATCTTTTTTATTATAGTCATCCTAGTGGGTGTGAAGTAGTATTTCATTGGGGTTTTTTTTTTTTTTTTTTTTTTTGCGGTATGCGGGCCTCTCACTGTTGTGGCCTCCCCCGTTGCGGAGCACAGGCTCCGGACGCGCAGGCTCAGCGGCCATGGCTCACGGGCCCAGCCGCTCCGCGGCATATGGGATCCTCCCAGACCGGGGCACGAACCCGTATCCCCTGCATCGGCAGGCGGACTCTCAACCACTTGCGCCACCAGGGAGGCCCTCATTGGGGTTTTGATTTGCATTTCCCTAATGACAAATCATACTTTTTATTTTGTGTGCTTACTGGACATTTTTTACCTTATTTGGAGAAATAGCTACTCAAATCCTTTGTCCTTTTTTTTTTTTTTTTTTTTTTTTTTTTGCGATACGCGG
The DNA here is from genome assembly GCF_025265405.1 of Mesoplodon densirostris. Taxonomy (NCBI): domain Eukaryota; kingdom Metazoa; phylum Chordata; class Mammalia; order Artiodactyla; family Ziphiidae; genus Mesoplodon; species Mesoplodon densirostris. The sequence goes on from NC_082674.1 coordinate 47,676,913, forward strand.
GCCTCTCACTGTTGCGGCCTCTCCCGTTGCGGAGCACTGGCTCCGGACGCGCAGGCTCAGCGGCCATGGCTCACGGGCCCAGCCACTCCGTGGCATGTGGGATCTTAGTTCCCCAACCAGGGATGGAACCCACGTCCCCTGCATTGGAAGGTAGACTCTTTACCACTGGACCACTGGGGAAGTCTCTCCTTTAGTTTTTAAATATGGCTTCCTTTACTTGCTTAGTCATATTTAGAATAGCTGATTTAAATGATTTCTCTAGTAATTTCAACTTCTGGGTTTCCTTAAGGACAGTTTCTATTGATTATAGTTTTTTCTGTGAATGGGGTATATTTCTTGTGTCTCTGCATGTGGCCTAATCCTTGCTGAAAACTGGACACTTTAAATAATAAAATGGGCAGTTCTGGAAATCAGACTGCCTCCCCACAACCACCAAGGTCTTTTTTTTTTTTTTTAAACATAATTCCTCCGTCATTTTGTTTATTTATTTATGGCTGTGTTGGGTCTTCGTTTCTGTGCGAGGGCTTTCTGTAGTTGCGGCAAGTGGGGGCCACTCTTCATCGCGGTGCGTGGGCCTCTATCGCAGCCTCTCTTGTTGCAGAGCACAGGCTTCAGACGCACAGGCTCAGTAATTGTGGCTCACAGGCCTAGTTGCTCCGTGGCATGTGGGATCTTCCCAGACCAGGGCTCGAACCCATGTCTCCTGCATTGGCAGGCAGATTCTCAACCTCTGCGCCACCAGGGAAGCCCCACCACCAAGGTCTTTTGTTGTTGCTGTGTGTTGCATCGACTTTGCTGCTCTTTTGTTTGTTTGTTTTGTTTTAATGACTTTCTTGAAGCAATTCTATAAAGTCTGTATTTTTTGTTGTTGTTGTGTGTGGTCCTTGAGGTTTCTTCTAGCTTTGCTCAGGGGTCAGCTAATCATTGCAAATAGCTTTTTTTAAATGACTGGAACTAGCAGGTCTCACAGCCTTTACTGATAGACTCTGTGTGTGTGTGCTGGGGTACAACTTCTGTGCTCAGATAAGCCATCTACAGCTCTGCCTTAGTCTTTACTTTCTGCTTCTGCAGGAAATCTCAAGGTCAGCCAGAGAGGACTTTAGGGTCTTCTCTAGTTTTCTCTAGGCATACATATAGCCCTGGCCAGGCATGCTGCCCTGTTTGTTTGTGGTCTTCTAGATTCCCATTGTCCAGGTCTTCTTTCAAAGGTTGTTTTGTTTTGTTTTTGTTTTTTTGGTTTCTTCTGAGCTATTGTTTGCCCCAACTATTATCACTACCTCAGGCAGCTGTGATATTCAATAACTGTCACTGACAAATATCCCCAGGGAAAAGACTCTTCACTCAGAGCAGGTCTAAATATGGTCAAAAAGAGATAAATCCTGTACATGAATGCTTCCCGAGAACTGTCAGACAGCAAAAATAATGACAATTCTCTAAGAAAGATGATTTTGGAAGCTCCAAACCTCTGACCTCTCTAGTGCCTGGTAGGCTTCTGCTTTTATCCAAGACCATGGGACTGTTACTTTTCAAAACTGCTTTGGAGCAGGGAGAGGGATATGGTAATAGGGCAAGTTTGAGTACCACAAATCTAACTGTTCTTACCAAGATTTAGCCATTTTTCTTGAATAAACACTTCTCAGATTGTTCAAAGACTTAGATTAATTTCCAAAAAGTTGATTTTGACAAATTTTGCCAATATTCTCATTTCTTTTACGAGAGGTGGATTTTTGGAAGTCCTTTCTCTGCCATCCCTGATAAAATCACTCACCTGTTTTAAGAGTAATATTACTTCATATAAAAGCATGATGATGGGATTTCTTTTGGTACATACAGATGTTGCTCCACTGTCCTTTCCCTTGCATTGTTTCCATGAGAAGTCTACAGTCATTCATCTCTCTGTTCCTTTGTATATAATTATCTTTTTCCCTCTCTGGTTTCTGTTAAGATTTTCTGTTTATAACTGGTTTTAATTAATGTGATTATGAATAGTCTTATGTAATTTTATTCATGTTTCTAGTGTTTGTAAATCTTGGATCTGTGGTTTTATAATTTTCATCAAATTTAGAAAAAATTCTAGCCATTTTTTCTTCAAATAATTTTTGTCCCCCACCCCAACCTCCTTTGAAGCTCCAATTATACATTTTTTAGGTTTCTTTAAGTTGTCCCACAACTCACTGATGGTTTCATCATTTTTTCCCAATCACCTCTTCCTGTCTATTTTATTTTCTATCATTTCCATTGCTTCCTTTGTTATTCTCTATGTAATTTGATTTTTCCCTGGATACCTTGAAGATTTTCTCTTTATTGTTGGTCTTTAGCAGTTTGACTATGATGCACTTGGTTATGGGTTTGGGTTTTTTTTTTCCTTATTTCTTTTTTTGTTTGCCTTTGTTTTAGTATTTATCCTGTACAAAGCTCACTGAGCCTCTTGGATTTTTTTGATTAATGTCTTCCATTATTTTCCTGCTTTATACATCTTAAGCAGTAGCCACACTCGCTATTTTAAACAACCATGAAACAAAAGTGATTGCTTTTTATCCAAAAAGTAACATTGAAGTATAGTTTCAAGGGAGGGGGAAGATGGAAGAATAAACAAGTATTACTTATTTTAAGATATTCTACAACCAGCTTATTCCAAATTATGGATCAACTCTCTTTAGTAATGCCTTAAAAATAAAAAGGATATATCCCAATGTATTAAAGCCATGCCCAGCTTTCATCATCTCTAGGAGTGAAAATGTGATGCAGGGGAAATTTTTCACTTTTCACATTAGCCAGTTACATTCCTAGCAAGATAGAAATAAAATTCATGCTGCAATTTCCCATTAAAACTATAAAACAAAAGCTAATTACCATTTAATGTCACTGAATTACACATCATTCCACTTGGTAATCTAAAATTATCGTATACTACTCACCAGGGTAAAACTTCCTCACAAAGTAATTCCATTGTAAGTTAAAAAGTCTTTGTAAGGGTAACACTGAAAACCAACCAACAATTTTAGCATTATTTGCACCCTTCCTTCAAGTTACATATGAGATAAAGAAAAAAGAACTTTGGAAAGTATAAAATGGCATATACATTTAAGATGATAACTTTGCTGTTTCAAATTCTAAATAATCCATACACATCCTGTTTCATACATCATACACATTAATTTCAAGTAACAACTGTTAGGAAAATACCCAAGGTTACACAAAGTGAATTTCTACAAGGAAAGTATGTTTCATTTTATTTTATAGGTACTCTACATAGACTGAATTAATGAGAAGATTGCTAAATCTCTTCTTTACTTTGTGCAGTTTAGGTGGAACTACATTACTAATTCATACCAAAAAATCACTTATTGAAGGAGAGGAGAATTAGCCTCAAATGTCACACGTAACAGCATTAGTTCTCAAAATACCACATTTGGTTATGAAGATGAAATATATCAGAGGTCCGCAAAACTTACCTAATCATACAAACATTACAGTTCAAAAGGGAGAACAATTGATTTTCTGAAGTAAAAGGCTTTTGAGAACAGGATGAAACTATTGAAATGCAAAATCTTTACTAATAATTAATAACCCAGAGGTTCTCAACTCAGCTATAGCTAGGAAGCAAGTAAAGGTCAGTCTTAACAGAGTATCTGCCAACTGCCTAATAGTTCCCACCAAGAGTTAGTAAAAAACAATAAATATTGTTTTAATTGTAAAATGTAAAGAACTTCAGAGCACTTGAAATATGGGGTTTTCTTCTTGTAGTAGCATTTTATTAAAAGTATTCTAAAGCAGGTAAAAATCAAAATACACCAAAGAAAATGTATTCCCTCATTTTCATATAGTATGCAGCATTCCTATGGGAGCAGCAGTTTGTGTAATTTTCAATTAGGTGGCCTACTCTGACCATTACACAATTAAGTCAATAACTAAAAATGAAGAAAATACCTCTACTTCACATTTTCTTTGGGGTGTATCTGCTGTCTCCACAGGCAACATGAAATACTTTTTTATGTGTTATGTATTATGTAATGTTGATACATACAAAATACAAACATACATACAGAAACACACATGTACATATACGTTATATACTATAGGATAAAAACTGGTCAACGCGTTACTTAGCTGAACAGCTAGAATATTAAAAATACTATTGAAACTCCTGTGTGCTTTCTCCAAATTCAGTTTGGAGTGTGCTTTCTCCAAATTCAGTTCTACTCTCCCAGAGCTCCATTTCTACTAGAGGCAATTGGTTTTCACTTAAGAGATTTACTTTCAGTGTATTTATCTGTAAACTATGTATTCTTTTATTTTACTGTTTGTGCAGTTAACAAAAGTAGTAATACTGTATGTAGTAATCTGAAATCACTCATTTCACAAAATATATTTCTAAGATTCATACAGGTTAATATACATAGCAGCAGTTTGTTCATTTTTACTGATGAATTTATTTCACAATGCTATATAACAATGTATTTATCTATTCTCCTGTCAATAAACATATGAATTGTTTCCAAAATTTTGTTTTTATAATACTTGCTTCAACGAATTTCTCTGGAAAAATTTTTGATTCCTACTGATGTACATGTGCAAGAATTTCTGCAGGGTGAGGCTTTTCATATTGTGAGTCACATCGTAATGAAATCAACATAGTTACTATAAACAGTTTTTCATGTTTTTAAAAAGAATAGAATAGAAATATTGTTTCATGAAACTTGGTTCCAGTTATTTCTATATACGTATACACATGTATATTTATATATCTATGATAGTAGTGGGATCAAAGTGTACACTGTAATGTAATGTGGGTCTGGTTCCTAAAAGTTTGAAAAAGCCATATAATAACAAATGAAATTGCTGTGTTACAATATATGTTCATACTTAGTTTTACACATTAAGGCCAACATGTTTTCAAATTGCTTATAGCAATATACAGACTTACTTGCTCTGTCCAAGAATGTACACATTTTCTGTATCCTCACTAACACTTAGTTGAAATGGTCTCTTATTTTGGTTTTTAATTTGCATTTTCTGATGACCATGAGATTTATTATATATTTATTAGGCATTTGCTGTACTCCTGTAAAAGACATTGCTTCATGATTTTGTATATTTTCTATTAGGTTTTCTCTGATTGATTTGTAGGAGTTCTTTAATTTTGACATGAGTACTTCACGTGTTATATGTGTTGCCATAGTTTATGACTTATTTTCACTTTCATTATGGTGTATTTTGATTAACAGAAGTGCTAAAGTTTAAGGTAGTCAACTTCATCAATCATGTTTCATACCTTGTTTATGGTTAATCATTTCTTTTATGCTTAATACCTTAATTAAGAAAGTATTTCCCAACCAGAAGACATAAAATTATGATCTAATGATTTTATCTAAATGTTTTAAAGTTTTACTTTCACATTTAGTTCTTCAATCTATATTGGATGAACTTTGTGTATGGTACATGGAGTGGAATGAATTTTACTTATTTCCAGAGATAACTCTGTCCAACTACCACTTACTGAATAGACCATCTTTCTCCCATTGCTACTGGTCTCTAATGCTTTCCCTTGTATCAAGTTTACAAATATTTGTGGTTTTGAATCTAGGTTTGCTACTTGGTTCTATTGTTGAATATTTTCCCCAGAACTGATAAGACAATGTTATATCTACTTGAGATTTAGAAGATGTTCTTACACCCAGTAAGGCAAGTATCCCTATCTGATTTTTCCCTTCTGAAGTGATTTGGTTAATGAGTTTCTATTCTTCAGGTAAATTTCAGAATCAGGATAACCCAGAAAAATGTAGTAAGTAGTCACTCAAATTTCTCAAAAACCTATGGTGAAATTCTGGTTAGAATTCCACTAATGTTAAAATCAGATTGATTCATATAGATGTAATAAGTTATTTTTCAAATCTCTTAAAATCTATGTCAGCAATTTTTCAGAATTCTATTGAACCTATGAATCAATTTGGAGAGAATCAACTTTAGAATATTGAGTCCTCTAATCTAGAACCATATGCGACTCATTATATTGAAGCCTCTGTAATTCTTTGTAATCAAGTTTTTTGACAGATATGTCACACATTTTGTTATATGTATTTCTTGTTACCTCACTTCTTCTTGATGTAGTAAATATTTTCTATTTTAATTATGCTTATAACTTATTTTGGTGGCATATATAAATTGATATTTTATATGTTTATCTTATGACTAGCCAATTAAAAATTTCTCTTATTTATTCTAAAGACTTATCAGCGTATTACTTCTTTGTAGACAGTAATATTATTTTTAAGTAAGAGTTTTGTTCCTTCTATTTACATTCTTGCACTATCATTTATTTGTTTACTTACTTACTTTCTGCTTGCTGTGCTGGCTAGAACAATATAGTACTCAATGTTGAACAGAAATAATGACAGTGGATAATCTTGCCTTGCTCCATATTTAATGAATAATACTTTGACATTTCATATTTTTACAGGTGTTTGCCATACATTTTGTATAGTTACTCTTGATCACATTAAGGAAATTTTTTTGATTGACAATTTGTCATGAGTTTTTTTTAACCCAAGAATAATTGTTAAATATCTTCCATATCCATTAAAATAATCATTCATTTTATTCTTTTAAATAATAATGTACTGAATAACATTCATAGATTTTATAATGTTAAACTATCCTTGAATTTTATGATAAATTTTTGACTTGTTCATGAGGTAACAACTTTTTATAAATACTAGATTTGGTTGTTTACTATTTGGTTTAATATACTTACATCAATGTTCCTTAGTAATACTGGCCTATCAATTTTTGTTCTTTTATTGTTCCTTTGCCTATATTAGACTTGGGTATTCTGGTTATTATCGCTATGAGGAATATGTTGGGTAGTATTTACACATTTCAATTCTATGAAAGAGTATTTATTAGATTAAAGGATATTTTAACTGAAAGTTTTATATGAATAATTTCTAAAACACATGGGCCTATAATTTTTGTAGAAGATTTTATACCATTTATTCAATTTACTTAATATGCATAGGGCTATTCACAGGCTATTTATTTCTTGTTTGTAAATTACATTTTTCTAAGAATTTGTCTATTTAAGTTAAAGTTGTATGCTTCTTCCCATAAAGACTGAAAATCAAACAGGTTGAAGACCATAGACTTTGAGACAAATCTCTAGAGTTCAAATTCCATCCCTATTATACATTGTCAAAGTGATCTTGAGTAGGTTACTTATTTCTTTGTTGTTCTTGTTGTTTTTTGTTTTTGGCTGTGCTGTGCGGCTTATGGGATCTTCGTTCCCTGGCCAGGGATTGAACTCGGTCCCTTGGCAGTGAGAGCTTGGAGTCCTAACCACTGGATGGCCAGGGAATTCCCAGTTACTTATTTCATTTTATGTGATTTTTTTGTAAGTTATTAAACCTCTTCAAATTCAGTTTTCCCACCTATAAAATAAAATAATATTTAAATCATAGGATGTTTGGGACGCACAGAATGTAAGTAAAGCTCTCAGAACCATTCTTGGCACACAACAGATATTATGTGTATTTGATTTTGTTTTCATCACTATTTCATTCCATTAATTTCTACATTTTAATTTATTTTCTTTTTGAGTTCCTTTTTCCTTGAGTCTATTCCTTCTCCCCTCTATTTTAAGTAAGATACTTAGCTTATTACTTTCACCTTTTCTCCTCTTCTATTTAAGGTAAAAAATAATGTTCTTTCCCCCTTTACTTTTAAGTTAAATACTCATCTTAACTTTTCACCTTTTCTTCTTTTCTAGTATAAGCATTATAGGTCTCCTAGACTTCTATTTATGACTCTGTTTCTCACACCGATATTTTTTTTAATAGAGGTTAGAGTTACATATAGTGAGATGCTCAGATACTGAATATGATATTCAGTAAGTTTTGACAAACGCGTTATCAAACCACAGAACATTTTAATCACTACAGAATATTCCCTCATGGCCTTTCTTAGTCAGTAACCCCTCCTGAAATAGTCACTAATTTCATTTCTATTTCTATAGGTTTATGTAATTATTCTAGAATTCCATGTCAATGGAATCATATAGCATGATTGAGTCTGGCTTCTTTTACCAGAATACCACTGCTGGATCCATCAGTTCATTGTATTTTAATACTGAGTAGTCCATTATATACATAGACTATCATTTGTTTACACATTTCCCTATTGATAGAATTTAGGTTGTCTCCTGCTTTTGGCTATATTGAATAAAGCTGCTATAAACATTCTTTGTAGTGTGCCTTTTGAGGCATTTTCTCTTTTGGCTTAAAATCTAGAAGTGGAATTGTTGGGTCATATGATAAGTAGGTGTTTATTTTTAAAGAAACTACCCAACTATTTTCCAAAGTAGTCGTACCCTTTTGCACTTCAAAGAGCAATGCATGAAAGTTCTGTTTGCTTTATAGCCTGTACAACATTTGGTGTTGACAACCTTTTGTTATATTGACCATTCTTTCAGATTTATAGTGATATCTCATTGTGGTTTTGATTTTTATTTCCATGACAATGAATAAGATTTGGTACTTCTTCCTCTGCTTTTTAGATGTTTTGTGTATTTTATTTTGTGAGATGTTTAAGTCTTTTCCACATTTTATATCTCCTTACTGAGTTGTGAGAGTTTTAAAATATTCTTAATAGAAATCCTTTGTCAGATACATGTGTTGTAAATATTATTCCTTTCTGTTTAATCTTACTGGCTGTATAATTTCTGGATGGTGTATTTTGATGAGCAAGTTTTTAACTTTCAGGAAATTTATATTATTAATTTATATTTTATGGTTCATTCCGCATCCTCTCTAAGAAAACTTGTCAGCCTCAAAGTTGCACAGATATTCTCCTATGATGTTTCCTAGTAGCTTCATTATTTTAGTTTTTAAACTTAGATCTCTGATCTACCTTTAATTCCTATTTGGTATGACATGAGGTAGAAGTCAGGTTTCTTTTTCCATATGAATATTTGGAAAATATTTTCCTTCCATACTGAATTGCTCTATCAGGCTTTTCATCTATTCCTAGTTCACTGAGAGATTTTTTTTTATCATAAATGGATATTACATTTTGTCAAATATTTATGCATTTATTAAAAATGATTTTTCTTTAGTATATAAATGTGATAATTACACTGACTGACTTTTGTATGTTAAAAAAACCCTTGCCTTCCTAGATTAAATCACACATCATGGTGTAGTATTCTTTTTATATATTCCTAACTTTAATTCCATAAAGTTTTACATAGGATTTTTGTATCAATGTTCAGCAGGATTATTGGTCTGGAATTTCATATTCTCTTAAAGAAGATCAGTCTGATTTTTGTTTCACAGTTAAGTGGCCTCATAAAACGAGTTGAGAAATTGTTCCCTCATATCCTATTTCTGAAAAAAAAAGTTTGTATAGGATTAGTATTATCTCTTTACTAAATGTTTGGTAGAACCCACAAGTGAAAGCATCTAGTCTGAGGGTTTTCTTTGTGGAAATGTAATTTTGTTCAATTATAAATTATATTCTTTAATTGATAAGTATATGTAAACTTTCTATTTTCTCATTTCAACTGTGGTAAGTTGTATCTCTCAAGAGATTTGTCCACTTCATCAAATTTATTGACATAAAGCTGTTCATAATGCTCCTGATTTAGCTTATTAATCTCTGTGGGATCTGTAGGTTGTCCCCTTTTTCTCCTGATATTTTTGATGTGTATTTTATACTTCTTTATCTAAATTAGTCTTAGAATCAACAAATTCTATATTTGTTGATTTTCTCCATTGTTTCTATCTTTTCTTTTTTATTAATTTCTGTTATTTTTATTATTTCCTTTATTTCACTTATTTTGGGTTTAATTTGCTCTTAATTTTCTAGCTCTAATAGCGGAAACAGTTCATTGCTTCCTTTCTCCTTTTCTAATATATGCATTTAAAACTACGTTTTTTTTCTGAGAGACACATTTCTTTTGCCTGAATTTTTGCTATTGAGCAGGCTAATTTCAATCTCATTACCTTCAATTAAAATTATTTGTCTTTTTTCCTTGGATGCTTTTAGAATATTTTCTTTGTACTTTGGCATTTTGTGGGATCATTATAGTGTGTATTTGTATATATTCCTTTTTATTTATTTTATTATATACTATATCTCCTCCTGTGTCTCTTGTCAGTCTGAAATATTCTCATCCATTATCTCTCTGACCACTGTCTTCTTCCATTCTAACTATTTCAGCTTCTGGTAACAGAATAAACATGTTTTAGATATTCTCATACTACCCTTTGCCTCTTCAAATGTCTATTAATTTTTTCCCTCTAAGAAAAAAACTTCTTTTCCCCTTTTCTCTAGTTTCTATGAAGTGGGACCTCTATTAATATAACACTTCTGGCCTCTATCTCCTCACTCAGTCTCCTCAAGGGAAAGAGAAAATAATCTGACTGGTAATTTGGAGCAGGATCAGATACAAAGGTTCAGCACTTTTTAATCTCTCTTTTTATGCTCTGTCTTGCTCTGGACCACCCATAAAGCTCAGGGATAGAGATTCTTTACCTGCAAGGAGCGGCTTAAAAGTGTCCAGTGTTGCCTGTGCTGAGATGTATAAGTCTTTAATTCTGGACTTTGGTAAGACACCCCCTAACCTAGATGTTGTTGACAATAAAGCACATTTTCATTTCCATCTGTTTTTATATCTCTTTGTTGTTTCATACTTAGACCCGAAACAAGGATCCCAGCATCACCTTTCAGGTGGCTGTTTAAATATTACCTCTTCTGAGAGTCCTTGCCAGATCATCCATTTATTTAGCACCTACATATTATCTTTATATTTTTTATTGTGCCCTGTTTGTCTCTATTACAGTGATTAAACAAACTGTAATTATCTATTAGGCTGTAGCATGTATAAGTACTTTATTTTTATGGCTGAATGATATTCCATTGTATGAATATATCATATTTTGTTCATTTATTCATCAGTTGATTTCCACTTTTTTGGCTATTGTGAAAAATGCTGCTATGAATATTGGGTACAAATTTTTGTGTGAACAGATGTTTTCACTTCACTTGGGTATCTACCTAAAAATGGAATCACTGGGTCATACAGTAACTTTGTTTTACTTTTTGAGAAACCACCAAACTGTTTTTCCCAGCAATTAAGCCATTTTATATTCCCATCATCAGTATGTCTTCGTCATATTTTAAACTTCATGTGGACAAGGACTCTATTTTGTTCACCACTGTATACCCAGTACCTAGGGCATAAAGCCTGATACACAGAATATTCTTGACATAGATATAGAGGATTAAGCATAGGAATAAATAAATGAAATGGTTTAGATGCTTTTCAAAGGTATATTCCTAGTACATATAGAAAGGTTTGGTAAATGTTAAAATAACATTATTATTACCTTTTGAATTTGCACTAATTTGAGCCCCTGTCTGTACCATAGAATTAAAACTGGTTTGAGTTATGTAAGTGTCTGCTGATTTCAGGGAAGAATGACTGATAAAATTGACCTGACTCTTACTGGCAACTACTCAGCTTGCAATAAGAAATATTGGAGTATTGAATGATTTGCCAGTCCTCCAAACTGCTTACAGTTACATGAAATGAACAGCAGCATAAAATTGTGGCTCAGAGGAAATAACTCTAGACCTCAGCACCTACCTGGATAGATAGTGGAGCTGAATGATCAGCTGATCTCAAAGTTCCCATCCAGTTAGGTGATGAGGAAATTTAAGAATGTGTTAGATAGCACAGTATTCTACCCACTCCAATAGGCTGCTAGTCAGTGTCAATTTCCAATCCACCCTCCATCCACCAGCCCAAATTATCTTTTATCCCACTTTGCTATTAATATCTCTCAGTGTACTTACCATTGCTTTTAGGATTAAGTTTAAAACCTTAATATAGTCTGCAGGAACTATATAAAGGCATTTGTGACACAGGTTATGGAAATAGCCTATGCAGTTAAATAGCCCTGATTCATATTTTGGTTTTCCCCCTTCCTAGCTGGTGAGTTAAGGAGTTAAGTTACCTCAGTCTCAGATGTTTCCTCTGGAAACTAGGATAACAGTAGCAATATCTGCCTTATGGATTTGGCTCCTGTTTACCTTTCTAATCTTTCCTCATGCCACTCACTTATCTCTTGCTATGTTCCAGTGATACCAGACTTCTCCTTGCTCCTCAAATATACCATGGTTTTTCCTGTTTCCTTTGCCTGAGGCGCACCCTCCATCCTACAGGCAGTTAATATATCACTGTCAGTCTCATCTATGATTCTTCCCCATGGAAGTCTTTTCCTTCACAGGAATTTTCAGAATTATAATTACTCAACTACTTGTATAATTATTTGATTTCTGTCTGTATTACTTGCTTAACTGAAAACTCCCTTTTGAACCGGCACTGTATTCCTTCTGCTAAATGGAAGAATGACTGAATGGAAGTCATCACATGGATATGTTTTGAATGAATAAATACAACATTTTAAATCAACTATACTCCAATAAAATTAAAAAAAATTCGGGCCTCCCTGGTGGCGCAGTGGTTAAGAGTCCGCCTGCCGATGCAGGGGATACGGGTTCGTGCCCCAGTCTGGGAGGATCCCATATGCCGCGGAGCGGCTGGGCCCGTGAGCCATGGCCGCTGGGCCTGCGCATCCGGAGCCTGTGCTCCGCAACGGGAGAGGCCACAACAGTGAGAGGCCCGCATACCGCAAAAAGAAAAAAAAAAAATTTAATAAAGCAAGCTTTGCCTATGGCATCATCTTACTGACCTCAGAACATGTCCTGAGCCCCCGAAGATCATTCTTGCATTGATCCTCCCAGGGTCTCATCCTATTCCCCTAGTCATGGACTTCTCTGACTCAGTGTTTCTCATCCACTTATTCCTTTGCTTTAGATCATTTAGCACCAACTCTGACTTCTATATCCTAGAACTCTTTTTTTCATCCTATTTGTTTGGTAAAATGTTTTGGGCAACATTTTGCTCTAGTACAACTTGGCTGCTTACATCCTTGGTAAATCTTGGCACTGTGCTTTAGTTTGCACTTCCCATGTCCACATCTAAACTCTCTCCCTAGGGAAATCAGTTCCAGATGTACCAAGACATAGCCTGACAACAAAAGGAACATGGAAATAATTTCAGAGTTAGCAATCACAACCCAGTTACCAGATCTAAGACAGGTGACATAATTCTAAGCCCCAGAAGGCCAGCTTTGATTGACATTGGCTCAGAAATTGGATCTAAACATGGGCTGTCAGTGGAACATATAAGGCGACTGAGAAATTTTGCAGAGACTCATGTAGGTCAGGCTATGCCCCAGCAAATGACACACAAGCATATATAACACAACTTTTTCTCCCTCACAAATTGGTTTACAGCTGACCCTAAATATATCAGCTTCAAGCAGAATAGTGAACACGGAATCTCATTGTCTGAAGCATAACTCAAATCTGACAGTAAACATAGTACATGCATACAATCTGTGCTAAGGGATTTTTCCTGAAATGTTTCAGTCTCTGGATATTTCTCATACTCGTGTTGTCTTAGGAGCTTGGGGGGCTCTTGTCTCACAAACCAGCCTAACACGCTTTGCACAAATGATTTTGCCTTTGTTTTTAATATAGAATCCTTGCCTCAGCCTTACTGGGATGATGTTCCTTGAGTGAAATAAACCTGTTCAAAAACTCTGCCGCAGACACTTTGACTCTACGGTCTTGGCAAGTCACTTCATTTTTTCTTGGATCTTAGTTTGATTTGCCTTTTTAAAAAATTAATAGTAAAGGTAGTTATCTTGCAATATCATTGTGAAGTATTTATTAACTTAATAAAAGTATATATTTAAAATTTCTGTGGCAGGGCCTGCAACACTAACCATAGTGGTGTGATAAATTGTTAGGTATCTTCAAGCAAATACATATTTGAGCGCAGACTAGGAATATGATCTTGTGAGGATGATAAGGATGGCTGATCCATAAACTCTGTCCTATGGAACTTTTGGTACAGTGACAGATGTAAGACATATAAAAACAATAACAATACTAACAACAGAGGTTATACCTAAGGGTAGTACTGAACTGTCCCAAATATAGGTGCTACTTCCCCCCCTAGGATGGCTAAAAAAAAGGGATTTTAACATGGCCTAGAATTCTGGTGGAAGGAAAAACAGGGGCTAGGAAACAGCAAAAATATAGGACATGGAACATTAAACAACAGGTTAAATAAGCACTGAGTAGAATAGTTTGTGTAGAATACCAGTTCAACCAAGGGAAAAATCAGATTTATGGCTAGGAAGCAGGTTAGGGTCATATCATGGAAGGTTTTGGACCTTAGGCTAAGATGTCTGTATTTTATGTGCAGGCAGTGGATGTCAGTGATAGTTTTTACAAGTTTTTTTAAAAGATTAGGCTTCTCACTGGAAGGAAAAGTTGGAGGAGGGAAACATAGTGAGGGGTGCTGTTAGAAAGCCAGGAGGCACTGAGACCACCTAAACCATAAATATCTACATCATAATTGAGATAACAAGAATGGTGACAGCAAAATTGCCTGTGTTTCCCTTTTCACCTGGCTGAACTCAGGTTAGCAAAGCACGTGAGAAACTTTACATTCTATTCCAAAGAGCCTCAGAGGAAAATGGTTAGGCTGAGAGCAAGGACCTCCATGTTAATGATAGAGTAAAGGAGCATCGGAGCTCTGAGAGGAGAATGCCATTGATTCCTGTGAACTGCTGCTTTGTATGACTTCATCTTCTAGTGAGTGTTGTATTGTTTCTCTATTATGCTTTCAGAGACAACATCTTAGATATTTGCCCTTTATTGAGAATAAGGTCAATATTTCAACAAATTTAGACGCTTATCTAGCTCTGGAGCCCGTGAGCAACAACTACTGAGTCTGCGTGCCACAACTACTGAAGCTCACGCACTGCAACGAAGAGTAGACCCTGCTCGCCACAATTAGAGAAAGCCAGCACAGAAACAACAAAGACCCAACACAGCCAAAAATAAATAAATAAAATAAATTTTTAAAAAAGGAGCATAGGGGCTTGATAACATGGTACTGAAAACTTTTCTGCCAGTTTATAATACTATCTTCAAGAATTCCAAAGAGAAAATATTAACTTTTAAGATGAGCATTGAAATTTAGGAAGAGAAAATACCAGTATATATTTGGGGTGTCTCTTATTGGCCTCAGAATACTTTGCAAAGATAATTTCAAAGGTTCTTACAAGAACATGGTTACATGTTACATGGTAACTACTGTCATTCTATTTAGTGGGTGTGGGTGATCAGGTGTAGAGAGATGAAGACCAAGATTAGTTCATAAATTCAATAGAGACATTTCAACACTTGGGCAATACACAGTAAGAACTGAGAGCTGCTACCGAGTTACACCTTCAGGAGTAGAGGGAGGAAAGTTTTCCAATAATCAACCCATTCTTTGACTGTTTCTTTTTTTTTTTTTTTAAGAAAGATAGTAAAACTTGGTGGATGCAGAGATGACTAAGCATAGGATGCAAAGTGACTAAGTGACCTTTCCCACATTTTTTTAGGAGTGGGGTTTTAAGTAATTGGTCAGCCAATTTATTGTCTCTATACAATGATAGCTACAGAGCAGTGTAGACGTCCTTGGTTTGGAAGCAACAAGATTATTCATTGAATAGGCAATGAGCAGGTACTTTCTGGGAATTGCAAAAATGAATAATAATCAGTGTTGTAATTAACATGCTATAGGGGGTAGAAGAAGAAGAGAAAGGCAGCATTCCCTTTGGTCTGAGAGAAATGGACTGGCTCTTTATGGAAGTATTGATGTGTTAAGATGATACGGAGTGGGTACTGTAGAATTTGGGAATTGGAAATGAAACTAGATATCATTTCATCAAATTGCTTCCTTAACAGTATACAGTCATAAATATATGCCTATGTATTTTGAAAACATATACAGTGTTTTCAAGTATATAGTATTTTTTTAATCTAAAACTCCAGAGATGTTGGAACTGTCACCATCTCCATGTTATAGATGTGAAAACTAAGACTCAAAGAGGTGAAATCATATCACAATTATAAAATCAAATTGTCAAATAGAAACACTAATTTGCATATAAAACAAAACTCATTCCATTAAAGAACTTGAATATGAATATTTAAAGGATGAGTTCTGAAGCAAGTTTTTCACATTAGTTTATATTTCCATTCTACATTCTTTTCTTTACAGCCCAGTCTGTAACTAATTTCTTTATTTTCATATCCTTGCAACTTTCAACAAAAATGCATAAGGTGAATATACTACAAGGTGGCATGTGCTAAAAATGCAAAGTGAAGAGGTTGTGATTTTTATCTGCATCTAAGTTCTCTTCAGTTTACGAGAATTGTATTAAGCGCCTCTTGAAAGAACACCCAGCTGGATGGTTTCTGCTGTTAGCAAACATTATGAAACAATGACAATTAAACTGTTTAATTATATAGGAGGATTACAACATGGTACCTATGTCAACTGTAATTGATCTTAAGTCTTAGGTGATTCTGGTATTTGGGGAGATCCAGACAGAGGACATCAGGAAGGTTAGAATAAAGCCACTTTATTTCTCATTGGCTAAAATGAGCTCTCCATAGAATGATGCCAGTGAGGAAACTGAATCTCTGTCTGGAATTGTAAAAAGAGGTATAAGAAGTGACATTTGTTAGGTCATCTCTATATATAAAAAGGAAAATAAAATATATTTTCTATAAGTAATTAAGATGAAAGAACCTAATATTGGTATCTGATGATTGTGTATCAATTACATTCACTGTGAATATGCACCAGATCAATGAGTTGACATTGAACTATCACTATTTCTCAGCCTTGTAATCCTCACATAATTAGATTTCTAAGGAAGTTCTTCTGGGCAAAAGACCTGTTTTCAAAGAGAGTGGTGCATTATGCATCATACAATGAAAAAGAAACATCAAGAGATACGGCTTTGACTCATTTGACCAATAACTAGTTACATAACCTGCACCTTCACCTTCACCTTTTTGAGTCTCACCTTCATCATTTGTGATACCAGGAGTTAAAATAAATGATCTGTAGGTTATTCTAACTCTAATATCCTATGATGTTTAGATATGACTGCTATAACTGCAGAAAAGTATACTTATTATCATAAGCTCAGCAACTACCTTAAAAAAAGCTCTACTTTTCCACTATTTCCACGCTGTTTCCAGCTTTTCTACTTTTACAGTTTTGGGGAATATTGCATTGCTATTAAATCTGCAGAATCTCAAATATTCCTAGTGGAGCACTTGAGCTTTAAGAATATTTTAGCTTCCTTCAAAGCACTGGTCATCAGGAGAAACATACAGCTGAATACCCATTGCACATACTGAGAGAGACTTTGGAACTAGCTGTTTGTTTCTTAAAATAAGTTTGCTAAGAAGCTAGAACTATAAACCTCATAGCCCATAAATGGAGACAAGCCAAAACAATGGAAATCATATTCACTTTAAGGAGAAAAATCTGTTTATTCTTCAATAGCTCCCTGACTTCTATTCACTTAAAAGCCAATGGAAAACTCTGAGTAGACGTTGCTGTATCACATTTGAGAAAAAGTCTTGTAAGTATTCTAAAGAACATATTTGTAGATGGGAAGTATCCCTTCCAACTAGCTATGTAGGAAGACAAATTTATTTCAAGAAAAAAATTTTTTTTCTTTCTAGTTCCCATACAACACTAATCAGGCATGAACAAAAGTGATCACTTTTCTAATAACTTTAGAGATAGACACCGTCTTCTTGAAACCTAGAGAACGTGTACAAATCTCATCTCAATGTTATTCAATGTATCTGTACCACAGATACCTAGGAAAAAGGTAGCCAGTATATCTACACAAAACATATTTGGTAAGGGTAATGAAGTTATATAAAGCTAATGTTATATTTTTTAAAACTCCTTTTAAGGTCAGTAAGTATGCTTCCACATCAGTACTGCCTTGGGTCTTCCAAGAAATATCAAATTACGGAGTGTGCACAGGCAGGTCACATGCCCACACTTCCTCTCTGCATGGTTAGCTTCACTCTTTCCAATAAATTGGTGTGTTTCTTAGAACACCCTGGGCATATCCATGGCCTTGGCTAATACACATGCCCACATATTTCTCTTGTTATTGTTTTCTCTGTTTGACCTTTGTAAGGTCCTACCATCTTCCCATTGATTATATATTTTTACCTAGTAACTTCTACTCCCTGCCAACCCCCTTTGATACATGGCAGAGAAAGGGCAATAAAACTTATGAATTAGTATAAGACATGTAAGATACAATGAAATTTGTGGAGCTCATAGCATCTCTGAAAGGATCAAACATTTTATCAAGTACAAAAAAGCTGATCTGTGGATAGGGAACAATAGATATATACTATTTTCTTCTATCAGACAAAGTAACCTTTACCAAATCAAAGGGAGCATAGGGATGCAAAATCTCTGGGGAAAAACTATAATAAGAACTGGTAAGTCTGTAGCACAGGCTTGAAATTAAGATGTTCTTTACGGTAAGCCTTCAGACTACTAAGTACACATGATAACCCCAACAGTGTGGCTGGCATAATGAACAGAGCTTTGATCTTGTTTAGGAGGCCTAGGACCTAGTCCCAAGCAAAGGCTTCAGCTTCCTCATCTGCAAAAGGATAATGAGAGGAGCACACATTTATTGGTCACTTACTATATGAAGTAAGTGACCATCCTACAACATGTCATTTCCTATAAATCTCAAATCAGCACTAAAAGGCATGTTATTATACTCATTATACAACTGAGGAAACTGAGGTGCAGAGATCTTTAAATCTTCAACTTAAGAGGCAGAACAGGATTTAGAACCAGCTCTATTTGAAACCAAATTCATACTCTTTCACCACACCTTGTAGTTTTCACAGTATCCTAAGAGATCTTAAGAGATATCATATATGAGGACAGATTGTACATTTCAAAGTGTTATACAAATACAGAGTTTAATAACATTAGCCCTTTTGATGTCTAGGCATGGAAATTCAGGATTGGGTGCCGCTTTTTAATGAATTCTATCTCCCCATTAGATGATCAGTTTGCAAGGAAGCCTGCATCTGAACTTCTATTTCTTTTGTACTGTGCACCTCACAGAATGAAAGCTCAATTAGCATTAATAACTAACCAAGCAATGCTATCTCTACGGTCTCACATTTAACCTCAGGATCCATTCTATATAATTAAAAGCATCCAGTATAAGATCAATATGGAGTACATTCCTTGTAAAATATGAACATTTGGAAGAACATGTAGAGTATCTTTGCTAAAATAGCAAGATTTTATCTATATCTCAGTGCTGTTTTTATCTAATTTATTATTAGAGCTCAAATTTCCTACTGCAGGGGTTTAATGAAATATGAGGCCAAGCGACTATTTAAAAAGAGGAAAACTAAGGCATTGAGCTACTTTCCTGGTCAACTATACAATAAGCAGATATTCTATAAAGTATTGTTAACTTACTGTCATTATCTACATTTGACTTATTAGAGCCAATATGACTTCTCTCTTCCAAAATATATCATTTAAATCAAAATAACACATTTTAGTTTTAAAAGTCAACAATAAAAAAATAAAAAACCTTAAAAGTACTGTATACTCATATTCTTAGCACATCACCTTGAAGGGATTATTTTCAGTACTGTCTCCTAAGGTAAAATGACTGAACAGAATGTAAGAGATGAAAATTATAAAATTATTAAAATTTAAGTCTGGGGCCAAAGAGCTACATGTTATATAATTATTGCGAGAGGTGGAAGGGAGAAGAGTTAGGATAAAAGAAAAGGCCCCATGTACAGAGGACAGATGGAGTTCTAGGTATAGGGAAAAGAACAGAGTAAAAAGAAGGAATGAATTCTGATACTCAAGCTCTTCGATCTGATTTTCACACTGCCTCATTTCAAAGCACTTAAGAATATTGATGTAATTTTGCTCTTTGGTTTGAAAAGCTTACAAATCTCTGTAGATGTCATCTCACAAACACATTGGAATGAACCAGGTAAATACCAAACCCTGATAATTTAATAGTAAAACTGGAGGGAACATTGATTTAATTCTTCATGAATATTGTACCCCATTGTTTTCAGAATATTCAACCTAGACATCATTCCTTTCCTCCAAAAAAATGAGAGCATGACTTTAACCTGGAATATCTGTCTGAATAGCACAGAAAAATGTTTACTTTCTAGGGCAGACATAGCCTTTTACCAGAAATATACTGAACATGAGAAAATTCCTCAACTTCAAGCATCTCAAATACCTATAAAAAGAAAATTAAGCAAAATAGTAGGTAGAACCATAGAAATATAGCTGAGAAACTACAAAAAGAGACTGCATACAATCTGCAATGGCTCTCTTAACCTAACTTCTATCAGGGTGAAACTCAGAATAACTTTCTTGAGATGACATCAAATCAGGACATCAAAACATGATACAATCAGGACCATGACAGAAACACTCTCTGGACCTGATGCATCGAAGGGTATCACCAATTCCTTAGTAAGGAGGGATTGAATATATTATCCAAACAATTATTTTCACTATTAAATAAAATTATAATTTATCTATCTATCTATTCAAACACACACACAGAAGTTAACTAGCAAAGCATGTGTTAGTCACACCATAAGTTCAGCCATCAAGGAATTCATTTGTAGGTGTGACTATACTACATTAAAATAATCCTTCCAAAGTGACTGTCTGTACAAGCCCATGATCTTTGTGTACACCATGAGTTACATAAGTACAGCCTCAATCAGTTTTCAAAGATTCCAGGCAGGATTTGCAATACTGTTTTTCAGATCAAATAAAAATATTTTGGGTCTAAAAGCTTTATTTAAACTTGATATAAAGGGTGAGAGCTTCATGTCTAACTGATGGATCAATATATATCATTTGGGAGGGAGACGCAAGAGGGAGGAGATATGGGGATATATGTTTATTATAGCCAATTCACTTTGTTATACAGCAGAAACTAATCTACCATTGTAAAGCAATTATACTCCAATAAAGATGTTTAAAAAAAAGTTGATAATTAAATATTCACAAATCTTTCTTCTAAACAAGTAAACAAAATCCTAACCGAAACCAAATTAGTAAACTTTTCTACAAAATCTTTACAACTTTATTTTCCTTGTGTTACTATCTTAATAAATCAAAGCACAAGTATAAATTTTGAAATTCACCACTATAAGAATCTTTATGAGGACTGAAGGCATAAGTCAAAAATTAAAAAACAAATTCCAGGCAAAGGATTTGCTATTGTTCTTACATGATTCTCCTCCTCACCCACAATATATCCCCTACAACTCAATGACTCAGCAATCAAATGCAAAGGAAAGAGAATATAGCTCATTTTTTAAAATAAACACCTAATGAGCAGATAATTATCTTTCTAAGGAACAGTTTTGCTTTTTCCTATTATATGGGCCAAGTTGCTTTAATAAAAAACATATCTTTGAATAAACTGGAGATTTCAGGAAAGCACCAAGAGACTTTGGGTTGATAAATACTTCTCTGGGACCTGTTGCCTTTAGAAACTAAACTTCTCCATCTTCTGGATTTGACTCTC
The DNA here is from genome assembly GCF_025265405.1 of Mesoplodon densirostris. NCBI lineage: Eukaryota > Metazoa > Chordata > Mammalia > Artiodactyla > Ziphiidae > Mesoplodon > Mesoplodon densirostris. The sequence continues at coordinate 47,698,491 of NC_082674.1, forward strand.
ATGATGGCTGAAGATTCTGTTGTGTTTATTTGCTTTTTTGCTTGCTTGCTTATTTATTTTGGCTCTGGTTTGCTAGCTTATTGGTTTTTTCCTTTGTTTTTACCATACTTGGAACTAATATCTGAGATTAAAGAACAACAACTAAAATATGGGGAGAGTAATATCAGCAAAAATGGTAGCATAGGAATTTCAGAGCTTGTCCCCTCCCCAGAAACATCAATTTGAACAAGTATCCACATGCAAAAATAATTTTATAAGAGCCAAGAATTCCAGGTAAAGAACTATAGCAACTGGGTGAAGCACTGAAATTTGAAAAGATGCATGAAGGCAGTAGGAAAGACAGATTCATACTACTTTCATCACTCCTCCCCAAGCCCAGGCAGCCCAACACACAGAGATATCCTCTCCCCATGGGAGAAGGAGAGTGAGGTGAGCCCAAATGCCAGGCCCACCCCAGTGGTCCCTGGGTCCTGATTGGCCCTCTGGACCCATGATCCAAGCCTGCCCATGCAGACCCAGGTCCCAGGCCCATCACTGCAGACTCCAGCGCTAGGCCTATCCACATGGACCCAGGCACCAGGATGGCCCCTGTGTACATAAACAACAGGGCTGCCCACTTGCTGACATATGGCATGGACATATATACACTACCAAATGTAAAACAGATAGCTAGTGGGAAGCAGCCGCATAGCACAGGGAGGTCAGCTCGGTGCTTTGTGACCACCTAGAGGGGTGGGATAGGGAAGGTGGGAGGGAGACGCAAGAGGGAGGAGATATGGGGATATATGTATAAGTATAGCTGATTCACTTTGTTATAAAGCAGAAACTAACACACCATTGTAAAGCAATTATACTCCAATAAAGATGTTAAAAAATAAAATAAAATAAAAGACAATGAGAAAAATTTTAACAAGAAAAAACAACAAGAGAAAAATTAATTCATATATAAGGGAATCCCCATAAGGCTATCAGTGGATTTTGCAGCAGAAAGCTTGCAGGCCAGGAGAGAGTGAGATGACAGAGTCAAACTCTTGAAAGAGAAAATTGCCAAACAAGAATATTTTACCTGGCAAAGTTGTCTTTCAGGAATGAGGAGTTCATCACCATTAGACCTGTCTTACAAGATGCTGAAAGGTGTTCTTCAAGCTGAAATGAAAGGACTCTAATTAGTAACATGAAATGACGTGAAAATACAAAACATACTCGTAAAGGTAAGTATATAGTCAAATTCAAATACTCTAATACAGTAATTTGGTGGTGTGTAAATCACTTAACTCAAATAAAAAAGGTTTAAAGGATGAAAGTATTAAAAATAAATAGAGTTATAATAATTTTAATGGATAGATAATATAAGAAGAGGTAAAATAAGACATCAAACAAAATATGGGGAGAGAGTATAAGGGTCGAATTTTTATATGTGATTAAAGTTGAGTAGTTATCAGCTTAAAAGAGACTATTATATCTCTATATGAGATGTTTTATGTAAGTCTTGTGGTAAGCACGAGGCAAAAACTTACAGTTGATAGATAAAAGATAAACAGATGGGATTCAAAGCATTTCACTCTGGAAAATCATCAATTCACAAAGAAAGATGACAAAAGAAGAATAAAGGAACAAGAAAACTGCAAAACAGCATAAAATAATTAATAAGATGGAATTAGTAAGTTCTTACCTATCAATAATTACTTTAAATGTAAATGTATTAAATCCTCAAATCAAAAGGCATAGAGTGGCCAAATGGATTAAAAAACAAGAAGACAAAACCCAACTATGTACTGCCTACAAGACACTCACTTCAGCTTTAAGGACATACATAAGTTCAAAGTGAAGGGATAGTAAAAGCAAAAGTGAGTAGGGGAAGCTAAATGTATATCACACAAAATAGACTTTAAGTTAAAACTGTCATGAGAGGCAAATATGGTGATTATATAATGATAAAGGGGTACAATCATTGAGAGGATATATCAAGCATAAATAAACAGGCACCCAACATCAGAGCACCTAAATATATTAAGCAAATACTAACAGGTCTGAAGGGACAAGTAGACAGCAATACAAAAACAGTAGGGTACTTCAATACCTCACTTTTGGCCCTGGATAGATCATCCAGACAGAAAATCAATAAAACACTGGACTTGGTATCTTAGACCAAATAGATGTGACACATACAGAACATTCCACCCAATAGCAGCAGAATATAGATTCTTTTCAAGAGCATGCAGAACATTCTCCAGTATAGATATTATGTTAGATCACAAAACAAGCCTTAGCAAATGTAAAAGACTGAAATAATATCAAGTATCTTTTCTGAACACAGTGGTATGAAACTATAAATTCAATAATAGAAGGAAAAGTGGGAAATTCATAAATGTGTGGAAACTAAACAACACACTCCTAAACAACAGGTCAAAGAGGAAATCAAAAGGGAAAATCAAAAGATATCTTGAAACAAATGAAAAGGGAAACATAACATACCAAAACTAATGGTATAAGCAAAAGCAGTTCTAAGAAGGAAGTTCATGGTGATAAATGCCTACACATTAAGAAAAAATAAAAGGAAAAAAAAAAGAAAAAAAGAAAAATCTCATATAAACAACCTAACTTTTACACTTCAAGAAGAAATAAATGAAATAGAGAATAGGAAATCAGTAGAAAAAACCAGCAAAACTAAGATCTGATTTTTTGAAAAGATAACCAAAATTGACAAACCTTTAGCTAGACCAGCCAAGAGAAAAGGAGAGAACACTGAAATAAATAATCAGAAATGAAAGTGGAGACATTACAACTGACACCACAGAAATACAAAGGATCATAAGAGACTACCATAAACAGTTATAAACATCCAACAAATTGGGTAACCTAGAACAAATAGATAAATTCCTAGAAACATAAAATCAGCCAAGACTGAATCATGAAGAAACAGAAAATTTGAACAGACCAATAATGAGTAAGAAGATTGAAACAGTAAACAAAAACCAGCCAACCAAAAGAGCCCAGAAGCAGATGGCTTCACTGGTGAATTCTACCAAACATTTAAAGAACTGACACAAATTCTTCTCAAACTCTTCCGAAAAACTAAAGATGAGAACAATCCCAAACTCATTTTACAAGGCCCAACATTACCCTGATACAAAGACAGAGAAAGACACTACAATAAAAGAAAACTACAGGCTAATATCCTTAACAAATATAGATGCAAAAATTCTCAACGTAATACTAGCAAACTGAATTCAACAGCACATTAAAAGGACCATACACCATGATTAACTGGGATTCATTCCTGGGATGCAAAGATAGTTCAACACAGGCAAGACAATAAATGTGATATATCATACTAATAGAATTAATGATAAAAATTATGTGATTATCTCAACAGATGCAGAAAAAACATCTGACAAAATTCAACATGCATTCAAGATAAAAACTCTCAACAAATTGAGTATACAAGGAATGTACTTCAATATAATAAAGTCCATATATGCTCAGCCCACAGCTAACATACTAAATAGTGAAAACTTGAAAGGTTTTCTTATAAGCTCAGTAACAAGACAATGTTACCCATTCTCACCATTTTAACCCAATTCAGTACTGGAAGTCCTAGCCATAGCAATTAGGCAAGAAAAAAAGAATCTTAATCAGACAAAAAGAAGTAAAATTATCTTTTTGCAGATGGTATGACCTTATATATAGAAAGCTCTAAAGACTCTACCACTCTACCAAAAAAAGCATTAGAACTAATACACAAATTCAGTAAAGTTTCAGGATATAAAACCAACATCCAAAAATCAGCTGTGTTTCTATATACTAACAATGGACTATCTGAAAAGGAAATAAAGAAAACATTTATAATAGCAACAAAAATAAAAATATGGGCTTCCCTGGTGGCACAGTGGTTGAGAGTCTGCCTGCCGATGCAGGGGACGCGGGTTCGTGCCCCGGTCCGGGAGGATCCCACATGCCGCGGAGCGTCTGGGCCCGTGAGCCATGGCCGCTGGGCCTGCGTGTCCGGAGCCTGTGCTCCGCAGCGGGAGAGGCCACAGCAGTGAGAGGCACGCGTACCGCAAAAAAAATAAAAATAAAAATAAATAAATAAATAAAAATATACTTAAGCCTAAATTTAACAAAGGTGGTGAAAGATGTGTACACTGAGAATTACAAGACTTTGAAAGGAATTGAAGAAAAAACAAATAAATGGAAAGATATCTCATGCTCATGGAGTGGAAAAATTAATACTGTTAAAATGTCCATACCACCAAAGCCATCTATAGATTCAATGCAATCCCTATCAATATTCCAATAGCAATTTTTCACAGAAATAGAAAAATCAATTTTAAAATTTGTTTGGAACCACAAAAGACTGCAAATAGCCAATGTAATTCTGACTTTGGAGACATCACAATTTCGGATTTCAAAACTTTATTACAAAGCTATAGAATCAAAACAGTAAGTACTGGCATCAAAACAGAAACACAGACCAATAAAACAGAAATGAGAGTCCAGAAATAAATGCATGCATAAATAGTCAACTAATATTTGATAAGGGAGTCAAGAATATTAAATGGGGAAAGGGTAATCCCTTCAATAAATGGTGTTGGGAAAACTGAATTGTCACATGCAAAAGAATGAAATTGGACCCCTTTCTAACACTACTCACAAAAATTAACTCAATATGTATTAAAGATTTAAATATAAGATTCAAAACTAAAATTCCTGGAAGAAAACATAGAGAAAATCTCCTTGGCATTGGTATTAGTAATGATTTCTTCACTATGATACCAAATGTGCAAGCAAAAAAGAACAAAAATAAACTTGGACTATACCAAACAAAAAGCTTCTGCACAACAAAAGAAACAATCAGCAGAATGAAAAGGCAAAGTATAGAATGGGAAAAGAATATTTTTAATCTATCTATCTAATAAGGGGTTAATATAAAAAAGAAACTCAACAGCAAAAAGAGCAAACAATCTGATTGAAAAATGAACAAGGATTTATTAAATAGACATTTTTCAAAAGAAGACATACGAATGGCCATAAAATACATGAAAAGATGCTCAAAATCACTAATCAGGAGGGAAATGCAGATCAAACCCACCATGAGAAATCACCTCACACCTGTTAGAATGGTTATTATCAAAAAGACAAAAGAAAACAAGTGTTGGTGAGGATGGGAGAAGAGAAAACTTTTGTGCACTGTTGGTGTAAATGTAAATTGGTACAACCACTATGGAAAACTGTACAGAGCTTCCTCAGAAAATTACAAAATAGAACTACTATATGACCCAGCAATCCCACTTCTAGGTATATACCCAAAGGAAATGAAATCATTATCTTGAAAAGATATCTGCATCTCAATATCCATTGCAGCAATATCTACAATAGCCAAGAAACAGAAACAACCTAAGTCTCCACGGAAGGATGAATGAGCAAAAAAAATGTGGTATATACATAAAATGGAATATTATTCAGCTATAAAAAAGGAAAACCTGCCATTTATACAACATGGATGGACCTTGAGAGCATTATGCTACATGAAATAGGTCAAACAGAGGAAGAAAAATACTGCATGCTCTCATTTATATGTGGAATCTGAAAAAGCCATAATCATAGAAATAGAAAGTACAACGGTGATTGCCAGAGACAATGGGGGAAAAGGGGAGATACTGGTCAAAGGGTACAAATTTCCAGTGATAAGATAAATAAGTTCTGGGGATCTAATTCATAGTATGGTGGCTCCAATTAACAATACTGTATTTTATACTTGAAATTTGTTAAGAAAATAGATCTTAAATGTTATCATCAAAAAAATAAAAATAGAAAGGAAATTATGTGAAGGGGTGGGTATGTTAACTAACCTTATTGTGGTACTCATTTCACAATACATATGTGTATCAAAACATCACACTGTATACCTTAAACTTACATACATGTCAATAATATCTCAATAAAGTTGGAAAAATAGAGCAGATATTTCATCATAGAGTACATTTTGCCATAGTAGGACGTCGGTAACAGCATTAAATCCTCATTAACCAAAGTTAATATGTTAAGAAGAGATTTGGAAAACAAGAAATTAAACTACAGTAAAATTTTCACCATGAGCCAATTCTTCTATTCCTGTAACAGACATACTTTAAGTGGCCCCATGATCTCTGCCTTCTGGGGTTCATATCCTTGTAAATTCCCTCCCCTTGAGAGTTAGCAGGAACTATGCCTCATTTCTAACCAATAGAATATAGCAGAGGTGATAGGCTTTCACTCCCATGATTATGTTACATTATAAAAGACTCAATCATGTTAGCCTACTTCTCCCTTTGTGGGCTTTGAGAAGGCAAGCTTCCATGAAACTTAAAATCACAAGGGACTGAATGTTGCCAACAACAATGCTAGAGGGGAAGTGCATATTTCCCCACCTGAGTCTCCAGCTGAGAACCCAGCCCTGGAGGACACCTTGATTGTAAGCTATGATACCCTAAGCAGAGGACTCAGTTAAGCTGTGCCCAGACACCCGACCCACAAAACTTCTGAGATAATAAAATGCAGGTTGTTTTATTCTGTGGTAATTTGATGTACACACTAATACAATTCCACAATCAAAAAGTTGGTTTAAAATATAAATGCCCATAAGAAAAGTATGCCAGTCTAAATTATTTTTATGAGAGATTTTCCTTTAATAGATACTGATAGTGGGATGGGGACTGGAAATTATTTAGAAAGTATGACAGAACTAGAAGAAATTTGCTTTAATTGCTTGAAATAAGAATAATCATCTTAAGGGCTTCCCTGGTGGCGCAGTGGTTGAGAGTCCGCCTGCTGATGCAGGGGACACGGGATCGTGCCCCGGTCCGGGAAGATCCCACGTGCCGCGGAGCGGCTGGGCCCGTGAGCCATGGCTGCTAAGCCTGCGCGTCCAGAGCCTGTGCTCCGCAACGGGAGAGGCCAAAACAGTGAGAGGCCCGCGTACCGCCAAAAAAAAGAATAATCATTTTAAAAATGAACAAAATAAATAGACAAAACTATTGCATAATTGTACTCCAATGTTCAAAGCTTCGATCAATTCTAGCACCCCCGTGAAAATTCTCATCCTTCTGTACCAGTGCAACATCACTACTCTCCTGGTTGCTTTTAAAGTTCCAGAGCTCTCCTGTACACTTCCTTTTATCACCAAATTCTGATCACTTTATCTCTATGGGCACGTAACATCTGACCTCTCCTTTTCATATGAATTCCACTCTCTCTGAGTTCTCATCTCTCCTGATCTATATAACAGCATATCAACTAGTCTTTAAACCTTATTTATTGAACAAAAATTTAGGGAATACCTGCCATGTGGTAGAATATCCAATAAAACATCGTATAAACTGTTGTCAGAGTATCTTTCTAAATGACAGGCCTAATCAAGGAAAATAATCTATCAAAGCCAATCCACAATCAAACAGAGGTTGTCTACTTTGCATTTCAGCTAACTTTCAATCAATCAACACATTAGAATTACTCTAGAAGAACCAAATATTTTACTTAGCCAACTGAGAAAAATAAAGACTATTTTCATAAAAAGAATCTACATTTTATTATAAAAAGTAAACCTTTAAATACTATATGCTTAACTTTACAATGTAGATACTAATAATACTCACCTGATATGGTTATTTTGAGAATAAATGAAAGAATATGCATAAAGCCCTGGGAACACCACATGAGCCATCAGAACCATCCAATAAATTACAGTAATTATTATTTGTATTCTTATTTAAATTGATTCATAATCAAGCATTATTTTTCAAATGAACAATAATAAAATTTAGTTAAAATGAGGACAGACCTTTCAAGAAAAGATAATTGATAACTTTATACTTATAGACATGTATACAGAGTTTAGGAGACTATTTTAGTAATTCAGGAACAATAATTATGTCCTTAGACATGAGAATATAAACTCAGTTTAAGACATATTGAAGAGATATATTTGAAAGAACTTGATAACTGATTGAGTGTGAAGGGTAAATAAAGAGAGGCTTCAAGAATGTCTTCTATATTTCAGGCTGTATTTCACCACTAACATTAACCAAGGTGAGAATTAAATTCAGCTTAGGGGATGAATTTAAGATGATACAGAAATTTCAGATAGTGATAACCAATGGGCAATAAAAAGATGCCTGTAACCCTAGATTGAATAGCTTAAGGGCAGGGACCTTTTTTCACTCATTTTTCTTCAAGTACAAGCCTTGCACTGGAAAGCATTCAATACAAGATTTAATTCAATTGACAGTTCTATTTTGGAAAGGTCAGAAAGCCCAAGAAAAAGAACATAGTAAGTATCAAAATACCTATTCTTCTCTTTTCAATCAAAATTCAGTAGGGACCAGAAACATTCACAAATGTTTACTGTCTCACCAATCCAGAACAGAAATAGAATGCTTTGCAAAGAATAGAACTGATTCAAGCCCTACAGTTTTGGTAAAGTTGCCTGAAACAGTTTTGAAAATAATTTAATACAATTTTATTTCAATAAAAAAATTCTTGATATCAAATATTTAGCATGTCCTATTCATCTGTCATTAAAATAAATGGAAATACCCAGTGTTTTCAAATCCTTCCAAAATAAAATCTCTAAGCACTGTTAGGTCCTTCCCCTGTTGGATAGATTGCTTTGTGCGATTCACATTATATCTGTGAAATCCAATTTCTGCATAAAACCTGTGATCAGACTCTACAATCTATTTCCCACATTGGTTGGGCTCTTTAACATGGCTTTCAGTCAGAATTATTTGATCTCTTTAACTTTAAGCTTCTGAAGATAGGCACAGGGATCCAACCTGTCTTTCTTAAGCTGTCAATTGTCATTTAAATATGAGAACTTTTTTTAGTAGTCATTATCAAACCTTGGATACAGAAAATTCCCTGAGCTACTTCCCCACCTAAAAGAGTCTAATTGCATTTCTCAGACCATTTCTAAAAAGAAACTTCCCTGAGCTACTTCCCCACCTAAAAAATTCTAATTGCATTTCTCAGACCATTTCTAAAAAGAAACTTCCCCTGCGGAAATTTGAGGTGAATGTGATAGTTTAGGTTCTGGGAAAACATCTAAACCCAAAAAATTGCTTTGAAAAAAATCTTCCGTATGAAAAAAAAGTCAGACAAATTTAGTCAATGTGACCTATTTTTAAATGTATGTTTCCCTGAGAGAATAATCTGAAGCATGCTTTACTCTACATTACAAAAAAACTTCCTTTTCCTGGACTAAGCATACTTATGAGATTGCAAAAAGAAGTCAAATTAAGTTAGGCCAGTAACTACAATTCACTGGCATTTCTCATAAGATGTTCATTTGCAAATATTGAAAAATAAAGGTCTAGAGCAATTTTAAGCAATATTCTGAATCATATGCTGCTTTCTACCTTAAAGTTCTCTCTCCAAGTGCTTCAGAATAGTAGAGATTAGGACAGGACATTCTACATAGCTTTCCGGCTAGTCTAGATTTCCAAATTGGGGTAAGGAGTCAGATTTTTCACATTTGCTTACTCACTGATATCATCTATTAAATGTGAGCATGCAACATTTATTAACTTCTATGCCAAGCGCTAAGAACAGATACAAAAGAGAGGAATTGTCATTGCTTCCCAAGGCAGATGGGCTTTCCTCCAAACTAAGGGTGCCAGGATAGCCTTTTGAGATAGAGGACCCATTAGAATCTCTCTCACCAACAAATTTCTCATCTTGGATAAGACTGGGTGATCTTGCCACATGCTCTCGGTCCTAGTTGTCCAGACCTTTGTTGGAAGCCCTTAAAGTAATTTTTTGGTGAAATATCCTTAAAGAATTGCTTCCTGCACTCTCTTTTCACATACCCTCTGTCAAATTTGCCTCTCTTGTCATTTAAAATTAAAAAATATTCAAAGGCACTGATCAACTGTTCCTTAAAAATGCCTAACGCTCCCACATTAAACACCTTTGCATGAGGAATACATGCTGCTTGGCACAATCTCTTACCCCATCTGCAATCTGCTCGTAACTTTAAAAAAGGTACACTTCGGGCCTCCCTGGTGGCGCAGTGGTTGAGAGTCTGCCTGCCGATGCAGGGGATACGGGTTCGTGCCCCGGTCCGGGAGGATCCCACATGCCGTGGAGTGGCTGGGCCCGTGAGCCACGGCCGCTGAGGCTGCACGTCCGGAGCCTGTGCTTCGCAACAGGGGAGGCCACAACAGTGAGAGGCCCACGTACCGCAAAAAAAAAAAAAAAAAAAAAAAAGGTACACTTCATACTATTTGACTACCCAATCCACAGTAACCACCAGGTCTCCTATTCAGTTTTAATGTTCAGAATATATAACTGATGTGTTCCTTGTTTATTTTTCTTTTTGGAGGTCCTATTATGAGACCATAAAGTGACAGCAGAGAACCCTGTCTGTCTGCCCTACTTGTTTATCCCTATATCCACAGTACCTAGAACAGTGCCTGACATAATACTGGAGGCTCAATAAATATCTGTTAGATGGAAAAAAATAAAATATATCATCGCAGAAATCATCTACAATGCAGTCTGCTGAAGGAATATGTCCCTATAATTCAATGAAGGGACCCTATTTTTGACTTCAGTCTGGTCACAATTCAGACTATATCTATGGTTGGCAAGGATTTGTAAACAGCAGTGAAACAACGGCAAATATGCCAAAAGATAACTGGCATTTTGCAACTGTGAGCATCAGCATTTGCTCAGTCTTCAGAAACAACAATTTTCTTCTGGTTGGCATGTAACTTTAAGAAAGACTGTCAACTTGATTACTGGAAAGTGTCCCCTGAACTGAAAATAACATCACAGCATAAAATTCTGCCCCTGCAGCTGAAATGGCCTGGATGTTTCCTCACCAGTAGCCGATGCCAGACAACTTTTCACTCTACTGGATAGGCAGCCAGCTGGGGATGATGTGACTTCTGTTCAAAACCATATAAAATGTAAAAGATAAAAGGATTAGGTATTCTGTTTGAAAAGAGAAAGGAGAGTCCACCATATTCCTGGAATATCTGGAAAGGTTTTTTCAAACTTTGTGGGGTTGGATGGGGAAGCAATTAGTTGGAGATGCATAGATTCCAAAGCAGAAAAAAAGAAGGATGGAGAGCAACTGAGCACACCTTTATGAAAATCCTTTCATCTATACCTCTCATGGCTTCCCAGGCATCCTGCCAGTTCAGGGTGAGCACATCAATATTTATAGCACACCGCACCAGGGGGCCCACGTTCCCCAGCGGGGCGATTAATATGTGATATCAACATCTATGACAAGACACATTTTATTTCTGTCAACAAACAAAGAGGTTTCTACTTTCTCTGTCAGCTGAATAACCAAGCCTTTTATTTTGCACAATAAACCATCTATGTCTGGAGCTGAAAGACAGATGTTGAACCACAGTCAACTCTTTTTTTTTTTTTTTTTTTTTTTTTTTTTGCGGTACGCGGGCCTCTCACTGTTGTGGCCTCTCCCATTGCGGAGCACAGGCTCCGGACACGCAGGCTCAGCGGCCATGGCTCACGGGCCCAGCCACTCCGCAGCATGCAGGATCCTCTCGGACCGGGGCACGAACCCGTGTCCCCTGCATCGGCAGGTGGACTCTCAACCACTGCGCCACCAGGGAAGTCCCCCACAGTCAATTCTTTAAATAGGTTTCTTCAACTGGCAGGTGGCCTGTCTGAGGCCTGTATCAAACCTGAGGAATGTAGGGATAAGCAAATATGATGGGGAGGGGTCCGAGGAAAGATTTGCCTGCCCTGGTTTTCACAGCATGTATTTCGCACTGGGCTGTATACAGTGGAGAAAACGGCAATGCTTCTGTCCTCAAGGATCTTTCAAATGAGTCTAACACATATGACACAGGAGAAATGTGGGACAACTTCTCTTTAGACAGTGGTTTCTTTTTAAGACTTTCAGGTGCTATCCAAGTGTTAATTTCTAGAGTTAGGATGAGGTAGTAAAACGGACCCCATTTATAACAAAAAGAGCTTTTGTAACTTTTCCCTCAAAACAGAGAAAACAAGGACTAGTTCTTAGGTAAGAGAGGAGGAAAGTTTTCTTTTTCATGGTATGAAAATGAGCTCACTCAAGAACAGTAAGTGCGTGGCCCAGTGCTGCAGATAATGCCTCTGAGTGTTGCCGAATATTTTTTCTGCAAAACCAAGTGGGCTGAGCAGAAGTAGTGGCTATGATGCTCCTGTTCATGCCAGCTCAGCCCACCTGAGACCCATGCCCACTACATCCAGAAATGAATATGCGTCAGCTCTTCATGATCCATTGGACTCTCTGTAACATATATCCTTGGTATCTATCTACTAAGTTTTTCTTGCTGATGTTCATGAAGAAATAGATCCATTGGAGCTGTAAACCTCATTAAAATATTCATGGAGTTAATGGGACAGCTGGTTGCTAACACATCTACCAGTCTTAAAGTGGGTTCTTGTCCCTGATTATTAAGCAAATTCACTCCTTAATAAAATGGCAAAATATTATCCACCATGTGATTTCTGAAATTTTATTAGAAAATGATGATGAGGATGAAGCTGGAGTATATTTATTAAGAGTGTATTATGTTCTCTGTGCTTTACCAATGTTATATAATTGAATTATCATCATCATTCCATTAGGTAAATTTTTTTTAACATGCCCATTTTACAGATGAAGAAACAAAATCTTAGATTAAGCAATTTGTCTAAGATCTCACGAATAGTAAGTGGTATTGCAGAGACTTGAATTAGGTTTTCCTGTCTCTGAAGACTTTTTGTCTTGATAGAGCAGATTATTATCCCAAAGACCAAGCTTATGCTATCCAATAATTTATTCGGAGCATCTACTATTTTCTCAGCATTATCCTACAGTGCCCTGGCAACGTTTGACTTTGCCTTCAGATGTTTACAGTCTTAAGAGACAAGGAAAATAAACATGAATAAAACAATTAGAGAACAATTCAAAAGGAAGTAATTAAGTGCTGATAAAATGAAACCAAGTGCCAGCTTGGCATCACATACAGAGCCCTAGATTTGAAATCAGAAACACAGATTTAAGCATAGTTCTGTCACTTATTTCTGTACATCATTAGGCAAATTACTTAACTTTGATCTCCTCACAGGATAATATTCTCTGTCATGGGAATATGTCTCTTATCTTTACTGGACTCATATCTGAGTCCTGTGAAGTCTGTATGTAAAAACAGAAAGATGTATTTTACTTAGTGTCTCTTTCAAAACAAGAGCACATGCAGTACAGTCTGGGTTCCCCTCTGAGAGAGGGTAACATTAAAGACACACCTGGAGCAAAGCGTGCTTTCCAAACAGCTTTCGTACCAGGAGGGTTCTCACACCTCCTGAGAGGAACAGCGGTAAAGGCCCTGGTGCCAGAGAAGCAGCGGCAGAGCAGCTGGGGAGGAGCAGCAGTGCCAGGGGAGCTGGTGAGAGGCAGTGATGCCCAGCAGGGCGGGCGCAGAGCAGAGGCAGCGGGTGGGAAGGAGTTATCAGGCCTATCCTAAACCTCTGCAGGGCTGGGGGCAGGAGAATAAATGGAGTCAACACAATGTATATCTACATATTTAAAAGCTGTAAATAGAGCTACTAGAATAAAATCTACTAAATAAAAGCTACTAAAGTAAAATCTCTTCTATCCCCGTACCTTCATATGATCCTCTACTTGACAACACTGGGAGCTCTTGGTCACCTCTGGCTGGAGGCCTGTAGCTCATACCCTTTTACTTCCTGACCAGGCTCTGTCCAGCCCTGCAGGTGGTGTCTCAGATGCCTTAGGCTGGTGGATACCCCAGCCTAAGTGCCCAAGCTCCCTCTATAACCTCCTCAAACAGTTCTGCTTACGCTCAGTCCTATGGGTGCGCTTTGTGACAATGTGATTCAGCCTCAGAAGGACAGAATTCTGTAGGTAAGAGACAACAGAAGGACGTTGCTTCTATAGCAGGCAGCATCCTGCAGGGAGGGTTAAGTTATGACTGCGAAAAGGTAGAGAGCAGTTCCTTGCAGAAATCTTTGCAGAACTAAAAGGAAGGTAAAAAGTCATCAGAGGTAAACATTAATTATGTCATGGTTTGTTACAGCTTTGGCACTTGGCCAAAAGTTTTTCGAAGAAACAACTCCTACAAACTTCCTCCCATCTAGTCCCAAATTATGATTGTATTCCCAGCACCTAACTCCACACATGATATATAACGATGAATAAGCATTCGTTAAATAAATACACAGACAGAAAACTATGTGCTATTGCCGAAAGCCATTGAATCCAGAAAGAATTCTTTTAATCAAATCAGAATAAATGAATGAATGAATGAATAAAATATTATTCAAGGGAAAATCAGGGTATTGTCACTATCACCACCGTATTGTGAGTGAATAAATAAGCAAGCTCAAGTGAAGAATCAAAATTCTTGTGATTCAAGCCAGAAATTCAAGACTAAATTAAAAAATATAAAGTGTCCTAGTTGTCCATGGAATTTAGAATAAATTCTCAGGTCATTGTCCTTTGCAAGCACAGGCGAAGCCTAAGGAACTGCATACATAAGGTGTCTATTAGATTCTTCCAGCACTGAGGCAACTCACAATAAATAGTATGAAATTTTATGTAAATTATGTGAATCTATAAATGTTATGGTCAGTCTATTAGACTTATTATTTTTCCCATTCATAGCAGGATGAAAGCTCTATGGTAGTTGATAAATCTAAGCAATCCTTTCTTCTATCACATAAAAAAAGATAAAATGGAACCAGGTTTGTCTTTTATTTATTAAAAAAAAAATCCTAGGTATCTCTCTCAGGGACTTATTCTACCTTATCTGGGAAAGAATTCATGTAAGAGAGGCTCTGAGAAAATTTGGAACAGGGAACTTACACATTTTTAACAAGTTGTTCCCTCAACTAAGTGTTTCTCTTTGGCAGCCTCAGAGTCTGGAGGCGGATATGCTTTGTGCCTATATCAGTTTAAGATAAATTTTTATTGATATTTCCACTCAGTAGGATTTTAAATGAGACACTTGAGGAAACCAAGGGGTTCTTTCATATCCCCAAATGACTTCTCTTGCAAACATTCTTTGTCATCAAGGCGACTGACTCTGGGAAGCCATGGAGAAGGATGGCCATTAGGTGATGTTCTCAGAAAAAAAAAGAGCAAATGGAGGTAATTCCCTGGCTCCCTTCTTGGTGTTCAAAATAAACTGTCCATCCTTATCCTTTAGTCCTATGAGATTTCTGCTATATAAATACTGCTTGAAAGCCTGGCTTGTTCCATATTGAATAATTTACGCCTACTCTATATTGTTCATGGGTAGTTGAACAGTACTTGGCTTCCCTTTGCCAACTGCACGTCTAGTTTTACTTTGTACTTTCCATCCCATATAAAACTATAACTGAATTGATAACGAATGCTGATTGACCAAGAACATCTCAATTTATCCACTCCCAGTGCTTAAAATATTAATTTAAAAACATGTTATTTCCATCAGTTACCACTAGGTGGAGATACAAATCTTGAAGCGCTTAATAAATGTCCCTGTTTGCATTTACTGAAGGGTAATTGTACAAAATAATGTATATGATTGCTGTATTTTCACGCCTTTAAATTCCACTACCTTGGGTAATGCTGAATCCATATACTTTTTTAACTCATGTTAAGAAATAGACACACACACATACATATATATATATATATACACACACGCATATATATATACACAAGTAATGAGAAGTCTAAAACGTGCATTTTTATATTAATTCTGTAATATATGCATACTTTAATAATGAAGTCAATACTTATCTGGCTTGGCAATAATCAGAGAAAATTCACTGCATATTACTTTATTTGGAATGCCTTCAATACCTGACAAAATTTAACAATGTTAGTTGAAATTGGGACTGAGGTAAGGGAAGTATGGAAGCAAAAGCAGATGCTGTTTATACTGAGCATATAAACATATAAACATATAAAGTGTCTCCTTTCTGCTCTCCTCTGTGCTTAATTCGGGGTCCTCATGTTTTTTCGCCCCCTACTCGTTATAGAAATCTACTTTCAAAATGCATCTGGTGATCTTATTCAAACTGAAATGTCAATGATTAACAATGTACTATGTGTTATCTCACACAGGGAAATTGTTTTTAAACAGGGCCTATAATATTAAGCTTAGGTTAAGTCTTTAACAAAGGAATTTCAAACATTAGCAAATTAGTGGACAGGACCTAAATAGTTTTCTCTTGATCCCTGAAATCATTCACAAAGGAGGAAGGTCAGCCCATACTGAAATGCAGGAAGATTCTGACTGATTTTATTTTCTTCACTGTGGCATTTGGTGCAATGCAGAAAGAGCATCTCTGGGTTTGTGATGACTTGGAGAAGGGTGGTTATCTGCATGATTTCTCAGCATGAGGTGGCAGCTGGCAAGAGAAACTGCACTGACTGCAGTCCTTCAAGAAGAGAAAGAGATGAGTCCTTGGGGCTGGGATATTTTGTTCCATGAAGAGAAAAACTGAAATGGGCTTGGGACTGTGAATGGATGAAATGAGGAATGCAAATTAAACACAGGCTGATGTGGATCTGTAGGGGTACCTTACTTATTCACATCTGTGTCCCCCAAAGACTTAGGCTACAAAGAAACCGAAATCCACACAGGATGAGGCACTGGAATGGAGAAAACAAATTATGAAGAGTTCCCACTAGTTACTCTATCTCCAAATATTTGGAGTGATTGAATTTTTTTTTCTCTTCATCTAATCCAGGCTACTTATTTAGGAAATGTAACTAAGTTCTCAGAAAGAGAATGAAATAATGAAAACCTGCCGCTTTGTCAAATTTACTACCTAAAAATTTCTGTCACTTTGATTCTCTAAGGAGAAGCCTTTTATTATAAGTAGATGTCTGCTAGTGTCTCTGATTAGAAATACTCTGGAGAGAAGGAAAGGAGAGTGTGGGGATCCAGTGGGTCTTTTTCCCATTTGTTAGCAAAAGGTAAATTAAATGCCCACTCACCGAGTTTAACCTAGCACCAGTCCTACACTTACCACACAATTGTTCTTGCTTTGTATGATTTGTTGTTACTTTATCAAGTACTGACAATTTGTCTGACAGGTTTCTGCCTCCTTTCTTACAGCAAATGTTTCATAAAATAGACAAGTTTCTGGGAAACAAGTAGAACCATTCACCTGAGATTTAGAGTTCTGTGTGGGCATTGGCATAATTGGTCCATATTATTGGGTTTATGGAAGTACAGAAAATAGCATGCTATATAGGTACGGTTTATATATGTCATAGTTTTTCCCAGGGAAAAGGATAACAGTGAAATTGGCTAGGATAGATATATTTTATTCATGAACATATTCAACAAAAACTGAATGAGCACTTGCAAAGGGCAGGTGTTAAACACAAAATAGAACCCTCCTAGAGATCACAGTATAATGTAAGAGATGCCCAAAGATAATATAAGATAAATGACTTCTGCATAAGAACAATTAAGGAAAAAATAAAGCATATTATGAGAAGGTATAGCAGGGGAAACTAATTTAGTTTGGTGGAACCATTTGAGGAATTTCTTAGAAGCTGACATTCAAGGTGAGACTTTTTAAATGACCAGGAGTTAGCCAGATAAAGAGGTGGAGAGAAGAGGGTCTTAGGCGGGATAATAGTACATGTCATGTTTGATGAACTACAACTTTGCTCACCAAAGAGATGCTGCCCCCTTTCCTTTTGGATTCCACCTGTAGACATTTGGCTGCTGTTACAGTAGGGTCCAGACAGGAAACAGATGTTATAGTCAAATTAGAGTAACTCAAAGAATGCTTAAATATATATAAACATGTGGGCAGGTTGTAGAAATGTAAAGGATTTTGTAGTTAACCTGGGGTTTGCAACCATGGAGCTATTACTGCCCTCAGACCCAAAGGGACAAGGCAAAAGCATGTAACAGAACCTGGCAGTGGAGTATTATGTAGAAAAGGCCATCTTGAACAGAGCAATGACTATCCGTCTAAAGAGACAGGTAGCCAGATTGGTTCCACAGTGAGGGGGCCTCACGCCCCTCCCTCTCTCTGATCTCCTTCTTGGGCACCCCACTGATCACCCCAACTAGAAGCCACAGGGCAGGGGAGTCCATACAGTTTAGCCTCCCCAGACAGAGAACAGGGTAGATGGAAAGGGATGGAGAGTGGATCTGAAAGAGCAAACATAAATGCCTGGCACACTTGGTCATGCCTAGGATGAAAAAAGGATGCCAAGAAGGGAAATGGCTCTTAGACCAATCATATTCTGATAAGCAGAGAAAACTAGCAGCAATCCATCCCAGCTTTCATTCTTTTAATGTTTCCTCATTGCTATTATTTCTCTGTCCACTTGGATGAATCTGCTTCTTACTAGCAAGATGGTTTCCCTATTTGCTTTCACTCATACACCCCGGGAATACAGAGCCCTGATATTCCTCCACTTCTCTGCAGGAATCTCTACACCCTACTTGCTGCTCCTCTAAATCTATGTTCCTAGTATAACTGTCAATAGAACCACCCATGATGTAGCATGGTTTTTTCACTCTACAAGATACATGAGGTTCACCTTGGGAGCTTGGAGAAAGGCAGAATCCTGTGCTCAGAGGTTCTGAATCAGTAGGTCTGGTCTGAGACTCTAGAATCTTTATTTAAAACAAGCATCCTAGATGATTCTGATGCATGTGATCCAAGGAACACATTTTGAGAGACTCTGGTACAGTTGCTACAGCAAAGATAGCATATTACTGAATTAGTACATTTCTGAAAACATTGATGTATATACCAGTATTTTAAAAAGTAGAAATTTTGGAAAAAGAAACTTAGTGCAAAAATAGAAACAGAATCATGCACTGATCTACTTAATTTACAAGTAAAGCTAAAAATAAATGGAGTTATTACAATTAATCCTGAGTTGCTAGTGACATCATTTGTAAGGGTTCTTACCTTTTTCTGTGACTAATCTGTGAATAATGGTTCATGGTGCTTTTGCTTTACATTTATATAATCATCAACCCCCAGGGGCACCTAATGATTTTTAAACCAACACTTAAATGCACTAGGGTAGCTTATACCTTCAAAGAACCTTGAAAATTGTTTTGTATTGTTATATATTTGTTCATGTGAACAAGCATTCTCTATACTATATGTCAGTTTTGTACATTAAGATTTCTCTATCAGGTTTTACTTTAGAGCAGAAGTCAACAAACTTTATTTTGTAAAGGACTAAATACTAAATATTCTAGGCTATGCTGGCCATATGGTCTCTGCTGCCAGTACTCAACCCCGCTGCTGTGGTGGGAAAGCATCCCCAGATAAAACATAACAAATAAGTGTAGCTGTGTTCCAATAAAACTTTATCTGTGGTCACCAAATTTTGAATCTCGTATCATTTTCATGGGCCATGAAATAGCCTTCCTTAATTTTGTTTCAACCATTTACAAATGTAAAAACCTCATAAGCCACCCCAAAACTGACAGTGGGTTATAATTTGTTGAACCCTGATGTTGAGCAATCTTATAGGTTATAGTGATTAGAACATACAGATTTCATTTCTTATCCCTAGATATAAGGCACAAAAGAATGTAGGTCTTCAAGCAAGCCAAGATAAGCTACGCTTTACAACTGTGTCTTAAAGGAAAGGTAAGAAAAAAGATGAATCATATAAACCTGGGATTGAGTCCCAGTTGCTAGCTTCACCTCCACAAACACTGTCACCTTGAGCAAATTACTTCTCTTCCCTTAGCCCCACTTTCTTCACCTTTTAAATTGGGTTTACTCTTCTCACTTCACAGTATTACTATAAAAATAAAAAAGGTAACAGTACTCAGCACCAAGCCTGGCACCTGAAGATGCTCCTTAAAAATGAACCTGTTTCCCTTTGGTTAAAATAAAGGTAACAGCTGCATGTTCCATTTATGGATTTAATACTGATTTTCAGACTCCTAGCATTAACTTATAACTGCAGTTCTTAACATTGGCTGCATGTTGGAATGCTCCTGGTAAGATTTTTAAACTTTTGATGAGAAAGTCACACCCCAGAACAATTCAATCAGTATCTCTGGTGGGGGAGTAGGGGGTGTGACCCAAGCCTCAGTATTTTAAAAAATAAACTTCCCAATGTGCAGCCAAGATGGAAAACCACTACCTTTTACCTTTCTATTTTTAAAAACGGAAACACTGGTACTTTCATTGTGGTCATGCAAATGTTAGAGACACTGGTCAGTAGCTTAGTTGGCCATTTTTATCTCTAATAGCCTCCTCTTCCACTTCCTGCCCAATCCCCTTTCCTGACATCCTTACTGCAAGCCATTCCTCCTCCTGTTCTTTGTCACTGATCTCCTGCTGCCTCTGATATCCTTCCCCCAACTTCATCGCAGCCCCCCACAAAAAGCCCAGGATTGACCTGGCTGGAATGCACAGCACAGGCAGATGCCTCAGCTGAGAATGAAGTGACTACGGCACGACCACTTCTTTGGAGATGGAAGCAAAGAAGTCAAACTGCTAAAATAAAACTGCTTTGGCCCACGCAGAGGAGCTACCCAGAGGCAGTATTAGTGACAACTCCACTCAGGGGAGCTACATGACAGGAAGATACTGAAGGCCAACTGGGCTGACGCCATCGGAGGTTGCAGCTCTGAGTGATCTCATTGGTTCCAGGATGGAGAGGAATGGAGTCCAAGCAAACGGCAGAGCCCAGAGATGTCACTTAGTAGCTAGTAATTTATATTTAATGATATTTTTCTCTAACTTCTATATTTGTTCATAACTTTACATTGGATACATTTTGTTCAAATATATTTGATAACATTGAGTAATTAGATCTGATTATTTTGTTAAATAAATTATGCTTACTTTTCTCATAAAATGCTAATACTCCACTATCACCTACTCTCCCAAAAAAGCTGTTCTGTCTTTTTCCCCAGCATTGTAATCACTACTTTTATCCGCTCCTGATGTGAGTCCTGCTTTGAGGATCTCCTTCTGGCCACATCCACTCTCTCTGTAGGTAAAGCACCATGACCTAGAAGCTCCATGACCTAGAACTCTCTCAATCAGCACTAATGCTCCACCCAAACTGACCCCAGCTAAACCTTTCCTCTCTCACTTGTTAGGCCTTCACACACATTCACAAGTGTTAACAGTGTCCTGTCCTGCAGGAGCTACAGACAGTTAGGTGAGGCAAGGGACTCAGAAAATAAAGCATACTTGATTGACACCAGATCAATAAATCCTGAATTCAGAGACTCTGAAGGCAAGATGAAGAGATGGACTCTGTTAAATGTAAACTTAGTAGTGGCAGACCACTGCCATGAAATGAAGGTTAACATTATCTCAGAATCCTGACAGCCGTCTGACACACGTCATGAGTTTTAATATTAGATAAAATCCGGGCACCTTTCATGTGCTTAAGGAAAGACACTTTCTTCCCCTTCAGAATTATTTCTTCTAAGACAAATGCACTGACTACAGAAAGCAACCTCTCATTTTTCCCCTTCTACTTCTCCCTATCCTGTCTTTCATAGCTCAATACTTTCCCTACTTCCCAAGTTGTTTTCTTTTCACATTTCTAAAAGAATTGGCAAGGCTTTTTTAAAAAACAATCCATGGATTTAAAAATTCATAGTTGCGTATGTCTCTAGTAACAGTAAGCCAAGTAACAAATTTAAAATGAATATTCAATTTCCTTTTGCTTACTCAGAAACTGAGAATGATTGTGCAAAGGTAAAAACTGGGTGAGTAGGAATTCTCGGCCTGCTGCCAAGAATGAGGCTTCTATAAACATGTAAACAACTTAACAAATGAAGATACATTTGCTCAGACATGACCTCTACAGGTGTCCCACAATTCTGCTGTTCCTATTAAATTTTCCTGAGGATAAAAAATTACTTTAAAAGCTATAGATAAATCCTCATCTTAGGAAAACTGCTTGATTTTTGCTCTCCATATCCCACAGAAATATTACACTCCTAGGATGATTATGAAAACCTTAATAACTATATTTCCAAATGCATTGCATTATTAAGAAATGTCACTTAGAAAAAAGTTCAAGCATTTTGGGTCTCGCTATTTTTGAACTGCTATGAAGCTTGATATATACCTTCTTGATACTCAATCTGCCAAGATAAGCAAAACCCTCACAGAACTCTAAAAACAGCTGTTTGAAACAATGACAAAAATATTAAAAACTCACAAATGAAACTTCTGAAACCAAGAAAAGGGCTAAGATCTGCTCCCCTGTCTAGGTCCAGAATGATGCTACCCATGAAAAGGGAAAGAAAATGTTTTCTTACTTTGCCCTTGTATCCTAAATCAGAGGGCACTGAGAAACAAAATATGTGCCCAGATTTTCAGTATGCATACTTCCACCCACCTCAGTTTCTCTGGAAGAGCCTGAGGGAACACCCAGCTGATCAGTCACAGCTGTGGGCTCCTTGGCCTTGTACCAACATGGAATGTTCTGTTTCTCAAGAGCGACTTGTGGAGGAGGCTCTGCAAGTGAGCTGGTAGGTCTGCCAGGCCCCCCAGCTTATCCTAGTACAAGTAGCACCTCAGAGACTCAACACTCACAGGCCTGTGCCCCATCAGAGGTTAGGGAGAGCCACATCCTACAAACAGCGATAGCTGCTGATGGAAACCAAAGCTAATGGACAATAAAAATACTGCCTCATACACAGGCAAAACATTGTTAATTTCATGGCTGCTCAAAGGGAAACTTCAAGGACTGCAAATCCCAGTGTTTTAGATAATCAAGAGTGAAACAAGAAAATCAACAAACACATTTCCTACCATCTTATTAGAGAAAGAGAGAGAAAAGCTGAAGTCTGCACATTGCTCATTTGAATATCAAAGTGGAAAGAAAATTGCCTTTTTAAGTCTTCTCCTAGCAAATTTTATTAGAAAATTTGTTCCTGGTCTAGGAAAGTACCCACTTCGAATTCTGATGGCACCATAATTTCACACTAGGAAAGATGGCAAAGCAGTGAACAGGCCTGCCTTCTCACCTAGCAAAATCGTCCTTTCACACAGTTGTTCTTTCACAGCATGGACCAACGTATGCATTTCTATAGGAGTAGGAGATGATGTTTAAAAATGTATAAGCTCCACGTGCCTTTTATAAATCCTTTGATTGGGCTATCCTACATGTTCGTTTCCTCTAACTTTGGTTAGCTTCTGTCAGTCTCTCTAAATGTGACCAAACCGTGTGTCGTGGCAAAACTAAATTTCTGGGACGGTAAAGCTAAAAATAAGATTCTCCTCTGTGTTCCAAAACTGTTAGGTTCTGCCAAGAGGCCAACTTGCCCTGAGCATCAATCTCTTCCCTTCTGAATACCAATAAAGCCTACTTGAGAGAAGGTTACCAAGCTTTGTTTAATGTGATCCTTAACTTGTTGGGACGTGCTTCGACACATCCCTGTTAATCCAGCACTGCCTACACCCTTTTGCCTCCATAATCATGATTTATTCCTATTCTGAAGAACTCTTCCAGTCCCCATGGTTTTTATTTTTGTTTTATTAACTTTTCTTCTAAAACTTGTGTTTGGGAAGAAAAAGCATGAAGCTATAGTCCCTAAGGTTACTGACCAATCTAGCAAGTATTAGAGCTCTAGTTTTATACTTTTCTCAATTTTGAGGTCTCATAGCAATTGTTGATAAATGTAAACTGCCACCCAGAAATTGTTAGAAATGTCCTGGGAGCGGTTGGATTGTACTGGTGAGAACTCATTTGAAGGACTAGAACTCCCCAGAGAATAGGCAGTTTCCATCCCATAATTCCTCCTTTTTAATTTTTTTGGAGGGTTATGGCTATAACACTCCAGATGGCTTTCTGAATAAGTACTAATGATAAAGAAGGCTATTACCTTGCTTATTCCCTTGCTTGAAACCATCTCATACTGATTCTCTCCAGAGTAATTTCTTTCTCAGAGAGCAATGAGGTCTGAATGCTCAAATGAGTAAACCAGTCATGTGGGAATAAGTATTCCCTTTCTATGTCTAGGAGAGGGAATGTTCTAAATGCTGTTTAACCATCTTGGAGGTGACAATTCATACAGAGCTCCACCACCTTAAAAATATGTAGATGATGAATAGCCTAAGTTCAATCATAAAATGGCAAAAATGCCACAGGAACACAGAATGTGCTTACAAGTTTTCAATACAGTGATTACTTATTTCTCTGGAAGTGTTTGGAGGACAGGAAGAAGGAAAAGAAAAGATGATCATTTCTGTTACGTCATTCACTTCTGCTGTACCACCGACCAGTTCTCAAGGTATGACAATGTTATGTGTCTCTCTTGAGGAATCAGCATTTATAAACCCCCTGCCCCTTTACTCTCCCCACCCACAGAAGTCACTCAACAGAATCTGCTATGTGACTCAAAGACTTTTTTGCCAGGATACTATACATATGGGTATTTGTAACATATATATTTGTGGTTTGGTGTCATTCGCCTTTAGCCACATAAGGGTTTAACTTAAATAGGGACTAGAGTGCATTATGCATATACAAAGGTTCAGTGACTAATTCTATTAAAAAACTGTGATGTACTGATGGCGTTAAGAATATAGTATACTGAATTAACTTAGAAGGTAAAATTAAGAGTTAGGTCTTGAACAGGATTTAAATTAAGAAACATCTCACAGAAACACAGATCCACTGTATCTTGGGGGAAATATCTGAGAGAAAAAGGAGCAAACAAACACTAAATGGTAAGAAAACAAAATTACAAGTTTCTGTTACCATTAAATTCCTGTCTGTGAAAGCTGTTGTGAAGTTTCAACCTAGACAAGGTATGGATCACAGCAGAGAAAAAGCCATGTTTATAGACTGATATAGATTGGAAAGGCCACTTGTGGAACTGAATAGCAGTTTCTGGGACAAAATTTCCCAGACAGCCCCAGCTAAAAGTACAAAATTTAGAGGGACTCAAATATGCAGCTTCCAAATATGTACTCAAATATGTGCTTAGGTATAAACCAAAAATTATGTCTTCTGTAATCATACCTAAGTACTTACATTATGTAACTATATTTAAAATCAAGAAAATGCATTAGTTAGAATGTGGTTGGGAGTTACAATTGGTCTAGTTAGTGGGAGCCCATGGTATGACAAGGGAATAATACAAGCTGAGGTTGAAGAGGGAGGGTGGGACTATATTATTTGTAGAAATTGGAAAACTTATTCTTAACTCAGTGGGTAAGGAAGAGGCATTGATGGTACAGAGAGTACCATATAGTAAAGTTACTATAAGGATAGTACCAATAATAATAGGATAATACCAAAGATAGTTTCAATAATAAGGACAGTAGCAATAATAATAGTTTCAGCGTTGCCTACTTGTAATAACTATACAGATATAAAACGTATTGTTGGAATAAATCCCATAATAAAACATTAAATCTTTAATAAGTTTATAACCTCCCCCGAGACCTATGAAAACTTCTACTCTTACATGACCACAGCCCATTTGCAGCTCCTTTTCGTCCTGACACTGGTTGGAAAGTAGCATGTGTTAGAGCTGAGCTGAAAAAAATTCTCCAGTCCTCAAGCAAGCATTGAACTTGAACAGTACATATTGGTAAGGCCAGAAAAACTCAAAGAATAAGAGCAAGATGAGTAATTAGTATTAATTAGTGTCAATTGCTGTTTTTCCTGAAAACAGCTCATGCTGAGGAAGCAATGGCATGGTGTAGCCTGAATGTATGCCAACAGCCTTATTGAATTTCACCAATCTTATATTTTTTTTAAAAAAATTGAACATCATTTTATTTTATTCAAGAAGATTGATCAGGGGAAACAGCTTTGCTTTATGAGATAATGTTGCATTGGATTGTTGGCTTCTGTGTGGCTGTCTGGATTTGGAAGGGGCTGTTCTCACTTGGCTCTGTTTTCTGACATGAAATGAGCCTTGAAGATTTACCAGCCATGTGGTATGTGTACCCCCAATATCATATGTTGTCTTGTACTTACTGTCAACAGGAGTCTCTTATTTTTTTCTCTACTCATATCATTTGCCTCACATTCATATTGGAGTTTCATATCATCACAGAGCCAGAAAATTGCAGCAACTGACTATGAAACAATGTCTACTATGTCTAAAAAATTCCTGTTGGCCAGTTTAATACCTGTCTGTGCAATCCTGTCACAGCTAATGCACTGGACGGCCTTTCACATCCAAAATAATATATCTCCCTCCCTGGGGCAAAGTCCAAAAATAGTATGAAATTCAGGAATTTGCCACAGGCCATAGCTAATTTTCAGGGTTTTTTTTTTTTTCTCATTTAACATGATAAAATTACATGCACATCACTAGCTCTTCTTCTTGGAGTTAAAGAAAAAATGTACATGGATGTTTTTATTTTTATTGATATTGTTATTATTAAAGAGTCTTTGACTTTCACAAAAATCAAATAATCCTACCAAAATCAGTCTGTTTTGTAAAATATTCAATAAGTATTTATTCTTAGAGCTGCTGCATAGAGCTATTCTCCCTGCATCCCTCCTTTAATGCACTTACAAGGAGTTTCACCTTAAGTGGGCTGTGACTCAATCTCATAGTCTCTGACAATTTTCACTCTCAAAAAGACCACTCAGACATGTGAATTGAGGAATATATCAGCTCAGAGAGCCGAGCATTACTTCTGTAGTTTCATGATTGCTGTTTGTGATTTTATTAATTTCAATCCCTAATTCCATGTCTCTTCTTCTTGTTTTGTCAAACAGAATTTTAGCTACATCATCCATTTAAATATTTTTTCATTCTTACATGGACAGTGCACAAAGTTTGCAAAAATGCATCTGAAGAAGATGGTGTGCTCTTCTGGTTTTTATGAGTTTACGTAAAAAGGTATAGTCTGAAGAAATGTACAGTCTATTCTCAGTTACCAGTTTACATGGATTTAGTAAGCTAGACTGTGTCCAACTTGCAAATTATTTTTAAAAGATCTTTTTCACTCAGTTTATTG
Source organism: Mesoplodon densirostris (assembly GCF_025265405.1). Classification (NCBI taxonomy): domain Eukaryota; kingdom Metazoa; phylum Chordata; class Mammalia; order Artiodactyla; family Ziphiidae; genus Mesoplodon; species Mesoplodon densirostris. The sequence continues at coordinate 47,725,455 of NC_082674.1, forward strand.
GAATTCTAGATGTGGTCCTGTCACCAAACAATCCCACTTCAAGTACAGCATTTATGGTTGGAGAGAAGGGCTCTGAAAAATTGGGGCCTGAGGCCATTACCAGGGCCATAGAAGCTTCTGGGAGGTATGGACATTCTGGTAGGAGGATGGAAACTTAGAAGGGTGTGTGGGTCTTGAGGGAATGATCCCATGGGTTCATATATACAGACCTATGGGGCAATGGGCCAATGACAGCAGGGGTGTAGCCCTAGCAGAAGGGATGCAGGGGGCAGGCATTTAGGGGTACAGCAGGGGATCCATACTTAACAGTTGGAGTTTCTTGTGAGAGTTGATGGGCTCTGGGTGTTAGTGAACAGAAAATGTAAATTATGGACTTTTTTTTTAACTAAGCTACCCAACAGAACACTCTTTTTGTTTTTTCACCATTATAGGCACTTAACTTGAAAATTTAATCATACTTTGATTTACCTAAACATGCTACATGTTAAAATCTAAACCATATCAAGTCTAACTCTTCTTAAGTCACCTCTAATGAATTTTTCTTGTGTTTTCTTTCCCATGATAGGATGATACTGCCACATACTTATACAGAATTTTGTTCTTTTTGACATACTTCATACTCACTGTCTACTATGTTCCTGGTTTTATAGAAACTTTTGAAGATATAAAAATGAATAAAATGCTGTGTTTGCTTTCTAAGTCTTCATTAAAGGTAAGTGTGTGAAATATTGAAGTACCATGAAATAATTATAACGCAGTGTGAAATGTGATAATAATTGAATATACAAGTAATAATAATAATAGTTATATTAGCCTTTACTGTATAACAAGCACTCTTATATTTTATTTTTTAATTGAATCCTGATAACTACCCAATGATGGAGGCATTATTATTTCAAATATGAGGGCTTGGCTGTGGCACAGGGAAAGAAAATGACTTATCCAAGGTAACACAGCTACTAAAAGATGGTATTAAGCAGTCTGGTTCCAGAGCACCGAGTTAGAGGGCCTCAGTTCAGAAGAGGGAGTGATTCAGCTCTTCCCTGGGGATAGTTTTGAAAGATGAATAGAAGTTAGCATGGTCAATGGGGGCATGAAACCAAGGGGCTGGAGAAGAGTGTTTCAGGAAGAGGGAATGGCCTGAGAAAAGGCACAGAAACTGGATAGAATCTTGCAACTATAAGTAGTTCAAAAACTCTGAATCTAAAAGTAGGAAGGAATAAATAGTGAAAGATGCAAGTAGAGAGCTGAGTTACTGACTGAAGATTGAATGGCATTCCAGAAGCTTAGGCTTCAGATTGAGGGCTACAGGGAGATGGGGAGGTTTGTATGGGGAGGAGTGAAGGGCTCTTACAGGGAACAAATGGGAGTGTGGGCAGATCCAAGACAAGGAGATAGTGATGGGCTGCTGCACTGTCCAGCCGAGAGAAGATGAGGGACTGGAGAACACGGGTACAGTGATGATAGAGGGAAGGGGACAGACACGAAACAAACCTCAGAGGAGGTAACAGATTTGGACAGTAATTTGAGCGTGACAGAGTTGAAGCAGACTAGACTGGCTCTCGGTGGCTGTGAGGATGGTGGTACAACTGTAAATAATTAACTGCTGGTGAAATCATTTGCATTGGAGACATAGAAATTGGAGGTTTCTTTTGATAATGGAACAAAAATAATGAATTACTTTAAGTTTTTTGAAAAGTCAAATCCAATACAACTTTGCTAACATAGTTATCTAATAGCTTGGAAACTGTTACAAAACTGCAAGGGGAAAACACATCACCATCGTGCCAAAATAACTCTTTTTACGTTGCATTAGTTATCATTATATAAGAGCTTTCCCCCCCTCCTCCTTTCAAGGGCCTACATTAAATAACACTAATTCTTAGTTTCTTTATCCACAAAATAAAGACAGAGTGTCTATAACAGCACAGTCATGTACTACACAGTTTTGCAACCTTGGCTCTAGAAGAGATAACTTTTTCCGTCTGTGGATCCTCAGTCTTTCCTGAGGACAGGGCCAGCTTCAAATAAAACACCCAACATGTTCATAACAGCTTTCAAGGGGCTCTTCTATGGAGGTTTGAGGAACGAAATTTAGAAATCAGTACTTCAAAATGCAAATCAAAACTACAATGAAGTATCACCTCACACCTGTCAGAATGGCCATCATAAACAAGTCTACAAATACAAAATGCTGAAGAGGATGTGGAGAAAAGGGAACCCTCTTACACTGTTGGTGGGAATGTAAATTGGTACAACCACTATGGAGAAGAGTATGGAGGTTCCTTAAAAAACTAAAAATAGAGCTGCCATATGATCCAACAATCCCACTCCTGGGCATATATCCAGAGAAAACTCTAATTTGAAAAAATACATGCACCCCAATGTTCACTGCAGTGCTATTTACAATAGCCAAGACATGGAAGAAACCTAAATGTTGCAGAGGAATGGTTGAAGAAGATGTGGTACATATATACAATGGAATACTACTCAGCCATATAAAAGAACAAAATAATGCCATTTGCAGCAACATGGATGGACCTAGAGATTATCATACTAAGTGAAGTAAGTTGGACGGAGGAAGACAAATATCATATGATATCACTTATGTGTGGAATCTAAAATATGACACAAATGAACTTATTTACAAAACAGAAACAGACTCACAGACATAGAAAACAAACTTACAGCTATCAAAGGGGAAAGGGGATGGGGGAGGGATAAATTAGATTTACGATTAGCAGATACAAACTACTATATATAAAATAGATAAATAACAAGGTCCTACTGTATAGCACAGGGAACTATATTCAATATCCTGTAATAAACCATAATGGAAAAAATATATATATATAAATATTATATATATCTATATCTGAATCACTTTGATGTATACCAGAAACTAACACAATATTATAATTCAATTATACTTCAATAAAAATTCTTTTTAAAAAATCAGTACCCCATGAAACTAGAAATTCTCCATGGGACTCTGTTAAATGCTTGTTGATTATAAGTTAATTTTAGTTCATTTTCTTCTGAAAAAAATCTGGGATGAATGCTTATAAGTCCTGAGCATAATCAATCGTGAGAAAACTTACCTCTTACCTTATTCAGAGACATGATAAGGAATGGATTTTTTTTTTAATTTGCTTCATTGATTTTAGGGGTGTGGACCCTGAATGGAGAAGGAAGTTTAACCAGAACAATCTTGTAATGATCCAGGTAGAAGAGGAGTCAAAATGTCAAAAGAACAAACAAACGAACAAAAAACACCAGAACAGAAGTCCCATTCACACTGTTTTTAAAAGATGAATGAATATCTTACCCCTTCCCAATAAATTTTTAATCTGCATACTTTCACAAGTTCCCAAAGCACTAATACTAATACTAATTCTAGCCCACAAACTCAAGAGTTTATAGAGCCTCCAAGGTATCAGACTGAAATAAAAGGCTGGTGTAATCAATCAATCAAGCAAGCGTTTCATCAGTTCAAATAATGCTACTCAGCACAGTGATTAGCACACAATAGGTATTCACAGCCATAAACCCAAAGTGCCATAGCCCCAAACTGTTTCTGTACCAGATTGAAGCCTAGAGATTTGTCCGTGTGTATATACATGGGTGTTCTTTATCTAAGTGTTTTTAAAAACAGATTTTTCCTCTAAAGGGCAAAACACACCCTACAGGGAAACTTACTATAATATATTAATCAAAGATGCTAAACTGGACAGTTCTGCTTAAAGCCTTTGTCCCTGCCACCAGAATGAGGCAAGGAGTATACTATCTCAAACCTCAAGAGTACAGCTCAGAAATCTAGGAGCGTCTTCCTAACAAGATACTTGGGTTCAGAAAAGTAAACCCTTAACAGTCACTGTCAACTGGGTTTGGTTAAGAAAAAAAGAATAGAAAAGAATAGAAAAGAAAAGAAAAGAAGAGAAGAGGAGAGAAGAGGAGAGAAAAGAAAAAAGAAAAGACATGCATATCATTTAATTTGTAAATTAAAAGCTCTTCTGATGCTGTTATAAGGTAAAGAAAAGCAATACCTAATATTCTTGATAATTCTAAAGACCTAGATACCATTTAAAGGCAACACAGATGAAAACTACATTCTAGACTTCTGTGGAAGAACAAAATATTTTGTTATGTGTAAAAGAATACAAGGTAATTGAGTTTTTAAAAAAATCTATAAGAAATGAAGAATTTTTGGACAGGGTTAAGTCTCTGTGAGAATATTCATGGTATTTATGGAAGACATACAATTTTGGGCCAAACAATAAGCACACAGGAGGAAAGACCATTTTATTTCCAAAATAATTTGTTGGATTAAAAGCTTTACATATCTTAAAATACTTCCATTCTAATTTCCTTGACCAAAATTTCATTTACATATATTAAACATTTGGCAATATAAAAATAAACCCAACTCCCACTGATTCATTTATGAAGAGGAAATATTAAACACATTCAAAAGACAATGAACCAGTTGTACTACCAGTAGTTATATATCTCAGTATAAGATTAAAACTCTTATTCCCAAACTCTTAATTGAGCCAAAATAAGACAATTACAGGAAAGAGAGGGTATAGTCCTTGGCAATGACACAAAGAAGCAGCAACCAAAGAGGCTCAGATCTCTCCCTGCTATGGAGGTGCCTCTAAAGAGTTCTTAGACTTTGGATCTTAAACATTACCTTTGGATATCTATTTCCATGCTCAAATCAGCTCCTCCTTTATCTAAATGTTTCTTTAGCATTAACTGCCTGGACAGGAGTATTATTTCACCTCATTTCCACACACCCACCACAACTGTTTATTAACACTGGGGGAAAAATCCAGGCATCTGGGAGGTATCAGACTGTCACTGCCACAGTGACAGAGCAGCTATAAATGTTGTCAGGGATGTGACTTGCCTTGCAATAAGAATCCATCTCCCACGAGGCAGACAGCAGCATACAAGTTATACATCTAGCCTGACTTGTCAACAATGAAATGCAAAAGGCTGGTTGGTGTGCATCTAAGGATGTTTACCTTTATCAAACAGCTTTGGTTGGTTTCCCATGGGGCCAGATTTTAAAAGATCTAGAATTGTAACTTGTTTTGATAACTTTGTTTTTAACTGATCAGTTGTGCTTTCTAGAGACAACCCCCAAAAATTAAGACTCTGGACTTCTGAAGTGCTGATACCCGAACATTTTTCCAGACAGAGAATTGTGAATCAGCATAATTAGGGAGGTGACTTCCATGCTCTGATATCAGCCTAGAAACAGTTCTCCTATACATTTATATGTTACATATTAAAATTTGCAAATCACTTTAATGTGCATTATTTCCTATGGTCTTTGAAGATAGAAGATGACAGAGCAGTAGAGAGAGAAAAAGCATTGAACTGAGCAGCAAGATATCCAGATTCCAGGAATGGTCATATTATCACAGGTAGAAATGTGGGTTCTTTTAAAAGTCACCTTGTTTTTTTTAGGCCTGCTTCTTCTTCTGTAAAAATAACAGCCTTAGACAGAAGATAACTATGGTCCCTTGTAGTTCTAACATTTTGCCATTCAAGGTAGGACAAACATAGCTCTCACTGAGTGAATTTCCTTGTTCCACACTAATGAGAACGGAAAGCAAAGAGAGTTTTAGTGATGTGGCCAAAAGCATATGTCTAATAAGTGTCAACCTAGCCTGATTCCAGACATTTGGATGAAGCCTCCGTTAAGCTACCCCACCCTTTCATGGAAGGTCAGCAGGCTGTGTCAATGGCCTTTCCTAGGGTTACCAGATCTAGCAAATAAAAATATAGGATGCCTAGTTAAATTTGAATTTTGGATAAATAATAAATATATTTTTAGTGTAAGTATGTCCCATATAATATTTTACATATACTTTTTAAAAAAGTATTTGTTATTTATCTGAAATTCAAATTTAACCGGGTATACTGTATTTCATCTGGCAACCCTATCCTAGCTCCATGAATGAATGGGACAGAGGTTTCAAGGTACCTGCTGCTCCCACCCACCTCTAAATCCATGTGCGTATCCTATGCCTATCCCTTAGACACTAAAACCTGTCCAACCCATAGCACCTCCTCCCACCAGAATACTGGTGCTCTGGAAAGATGGGACACTTCCCTATACGTTAGCTGCCTTGACAGGCCTATGCCCATCATTTTTCTGCCAGCCCTATTTCTGAAGATATGGATCATATTTCTGTCCTTTTTCTACCACAGACAGATTCCTCCACTTGATTCATCCTTTGTCTGACATTACAATTGTCTCTGCACTGCAGTCTAAATACTGACTTCCTCCAGATCGGATCTCTAATTCTGGATTCTTAGCATATGTTTTGGAAACAGATGGATTCTGGCCACCTCAGTTAGAAATTAGACTGTATCCCTAGCATGGGAACTCTCCATAGGGTTGTCCTGCCATCTCCCCCTGCCAAGACTTTTCAGCCTTCCAAATATTACCCCTCACTCTCAGTTTGGTGCCCTGTCACTCCCAGCTTGCTTCAGAGCTAACACCATACAGAGCAGTCAACCTGAGGTATGGAATAGGAATTAGTCTAGAACTTTTGCTTTTATATAAAATGGTCCATACATTCACAACTGGCTAGAACTGTGCTGTCCAATAGCGTAGCCACCAGCCACCTGTGGCTATTTAACTTTAAAGTAATTAAAATTAAGTAAATTAAAACCTCAGTTTCTCAGTCACACTGGCCACATTTCAAGTGCTAAGTTGTCGAAAGTGGCTCTTGACCACAGCGTTGATCAGAACAGAGATGGGATATTTCCGTTGTCACAGAAAGTTTGAAGAAGGTTACTATAGACAAAGCATCAACAAACTTGTTCAGTAAAGGGCCAGATAATACATATTTTAGGCTCTGGGCCATACGGTCTCTATCTCATATACCTCTTCGTATTTTTACAATGCTTTAAAAAGTAAAAACTAACCTTACCCAGTGGTCTTATAAAAATTGTCCATTTGCCAGATTTAGCCTGCAGGTCACAATCTGCCTATCTCTCCTCTAGACCATTCCCCTCACTGGAAAAGCCAATGTGTCCACCTTACTATTTTCCTTTTTATCAGCAAGTTTATCTCCTCAGTGACCCCTCAGTTTGCTCCCCTGGCTGTAATCACTCCACCTCAAGTCCTCAACTTGCCTCAACTTAAAATCTATTCTTTTAGAATCACACAGAATAATCTTTCATATAGTTTTCCCCTGTGAAAGGATTGAAGGGTTTACCATTATTTTTAACTTGGGAAGTTTTATCTTTCAAAAACCAGATAATGGGGCTTCCCTGGTGGCGCAGTGGTTGAGAATCTGCCTGCCAATGCAGGGGACACGGGTTCGAGCCCTGGTCTGGGAAGATCCCACATGCCGCGGAGCAACTAGGCCCATGAGCCACAACTACTGAGCCTGCGCGTCTGGAGCCTGTGCTCCACAACAAGAGAGGCTGCGATAGTGAGAGGCCCCCGCACTGCGATGAAGAGTGGCCCCCACTCGCTGCAACTAGAGAAAGCCCTCGCACAGAAACGAAGACCCAACACAGTCAAAAATAAATAAATTAATTAATTTAAAAAAACCCCACAAAAACCAGATAACAAGTTACACGAAAGCCCTCCTTGTGACTTCTCTTCTACTTGTCTCCACTGTGAATTACCGAACATGGCCCTGAGACCATGTGACAAAGTATTTGGTAAATGACTGAGCACTTATCTTACATTTCATAATATTATGGAATATGAGAAAACAAGCAAAGAAAACCTCATAAAGCTTTTTAGTTCAGCCTGGTTGAATGAGCATATGAATTATATACATGGTGTTTTTCATATATCCTATAATCTGTAAGCTATATAATACACAATCATGTGACTTATTGATACACTAAAATAGAAGATGGGGGTGGGGATTATTCTATTCTTTCACACTGCTTAAGGTTTTTCTTACTTTCTGTTTTCTCTACATAGTAAAGAAGATTGGAGAAAGAGAGGAGAAATAGGGGATCTGAAGTTAAAACCTACTTTTTAGGATGCAATAGACAAATGTGGGTTTAATAGAAGAATACAGCATTCAGTATTGTTACAATGGTATACGAACCCTGTCAATCCAGTTATAGCTAGAGCCAGCTAATTAAAGTGTAAAAATTGCTTGAGACATTACTTACTCCAACCCCATTTTTCTCTCCTGGTTGGAAGAAATGAATGAGGAATCGGGCTTTATTCGACTCTAGACCAATACATATGTTCTTTTAAAGCAAAAACAACCGGCTGACAGTCAGACAAAAACTATCATATTCTCAAAATCTGTATCTTTGTCCTCCATGTTTAAACTCATATTAAATATAGTTTACTTTTTTAAGGCTCTTTGAGAAGGATAGGATTGTTGCATCATAATACAACTCTTCCATAGACAATTCAGTTTATGTCCCCAAGATCTGATTATATATGCAACTCTCTTACGATTTCTTCCTTCATGTGGAAAGATACACCCACCTTCATTCAAGGATTTAATTTACTTTGAAAACCAATTTCATTTAACATGCAGCATGATCTCAATATTTAACAGCTGTATTAACAGGAATTGACTTAACTTACGGAACAATTCTGTTAAAAGCTAGAAATCGGATATCTCTACAAAATGTGAGAGGGTACGAAAATATACTGAGGTGTAAAGTGTAATGGAGCTGAAAAGTAAAAACTTAAAGATCAATTAGTTGGCATCTAATGTTTAAAAGAATGACTGCCTGGGATATATTTTGAATTTCTTTTAAAAGAATCTTACCTCTGTCATTTGATACAATCTCTAAGTAGAATGTAGAGAGATGTGGGATAATAATTCGCTACAACGGGGTACCCCATTTTTCATGGTACAAGGAAATCATGATGTACCAACAGCTGGATTGTTTTCATTAATTGTTTTTTTTTTTTTTTTTTTTTTTTTTTTTTGCAGTATGCGGGCCTCTCACTGTCGTGGCCTCCCCCGTTGCGGAGCACAGGCTCCGGACGCGCAGGCTCCGGACGCACAGGCTCAGCGGCCATGGCTCACGGGCCCAGCCGCCCCGCGGCATATGGGATCCTCCCAGACCGGGGCACGAACCCGCATCCCCTGCATCGGCAGGCGGACTCTCAACCACTTGCGCCACCAGGGAGGCCCTCATTAATTGTTTTTTTGTGTGTGAATTATGATGGTAGAATTTGTACTAGTTACTGACAGATTAAACTACCCAGGACTTGGCAATCTCATTTTCTAAAAGTCAATCATGAGAGGGAAGGCACTGGGTAGATCATAAATTCTGCAAGAGTGAGCAAAGTGGCCCAATTCAGCAGCTTCTCTTCAGGCAGGGACCCAGCCCTCTGGAACTGCAGGACACAGGAGACCATGGTGACAGCCCGGGCTATGCTGCCAAGAGGGAGTTGGCGTTCCCAGCGACAACAAGTCGCTATTAGATTTCCACATGAGTAAGGCCACTTTCCAATTCTTTTGCAAAGAGCTGACAGATCTGATTATAGCAACAAGCTGCCCATCCGCAAGGAGAAATTGATGTGCACAAGGAAATTGCTATCGTTTTTGGAGACCTGCTGGAAACAGGGAATGCTGATTTCTGCCACACAGGGAAGGATTGCCAAAGGTTATCAGGGCAGGTGAGACTGATCTTTATTTAGAGAATTCAGTAACTTCCTCTATCTGAAGACTGTTTTAAAAAAGAAAACCACCAAAATCCATTTCATACAATCCCTGGGTAGAATGTAAGGTAGAACTTCAAAAGTAAGAGCTGGGTCACACTTTATGTTATAGATGAAAAATGTGGTCAGGTGCCAAAAGGTTTTACACCTCCCTACAAGGTGTTATAAACTTACAAACCTAAGTACTGGTTTACAGAATGCATCTGAGATCTAAGTTAGCAGAAGCTCACCACCTCGGTAAGAATTAACTGTCGTTATTTCACATTGTGATTTAGAGAGAACTGGCTGATTAGATTAAGGTAACTCCTTGAGTGTGCATGAAGCAGTTAAATCAAGAAGAAAAGCCATGAGGAATGATTTGTCAACTTGAAAATTTTATGGTTATAAAAAATGTTGGAATGGAAAAGAATGATATAATGTCAAATGCGCACAGAAGGCTGGTAGTCTGCATGGAATCTAAAATAAGAAAGAGGAATGGGAGAAAGGGGATTTATAAATATGGTTCTGCAATATCCAGGAGGAATGGTGCTCTGACTCTATCAGCTGGTACTGATTCAGTGTGCAGAAAAAACTTCCAAGGTGGAAAAGAGCAATTCAGTATGTTTCCCAGCGTTCCCCAAACCATGTTCCCTGGAGCACAAGTCATTTGATTAAAACCAACCAACCAACCAAACAAAGGTTCATCATCTCGTAACTTTAGAAAGCACTGTACACTACACACTCCACTTATGGACTGATATTGGACATTACCATATTATGACATCTAGGAGAGTTTCTGACTAAGAAAACTTGTTAACTTTGTTTAACCAAGAATTTTTCAAATTTATTTAACCACGTGGGTGTCTGGACTCCTCAACACCAAACAGCTTTAGCATTCCATGAAACTATGATCTGTGACAGATGTTACATATGAAAAGATTCTTTATATAAACCAATTACTTTTCCCTAACTGTATTCTTAACATGGACTCCTATGATCATAATGTGGGGTTTGGTATGAATCTACCTATCTGCAAAGCAAAGCCCACACAGAAGGCCTGTTCCAGATTTCAGGCTAGGTATATGTCTGACTCTTTTGTCAGGGCCTTCCTACTGCCAGATTAATTGCTAACATGAATCCTGAAAACAACAACTGAGATCTTAAAGCACAGTTCTTGATTTATTTTCAGATTTCCTCTATCTGCACAATCCTTTCCTATTTCCTTAGGAAAAACTGGATACATTTAGAAAGGGGTAAAGAGAGAAGGAGAAATTTTATCAATTCATTCTAATAGTTAAAAAACAAATACAGCCTATTAAGACCTTATTTATGAGGGAGGAAGAAATGGGCAGGAGAAGCAATAAAAGCTACAAATTGCCTGTTTATGCTGTCTGGACTCCATGGTATAAACTAGTGCAGCATTTCTCAACTACAGGTCTCAACCTGCTAACAGTGAGCTTTACCCAACTAATTGTAACTCAAAATAAAATACTGGAGTGTGTGAATTAGAGCCTGATGGTTAGACTTGCTGGAGTTGGCACACATTTTTTTAAAGGGCCAGAGACTAAATGATTCAGGCTTTGTGGGGCGAAGAAGCAAAATTGAAGATATTACATAGGCACTTATATAACCATTTAAAATGTAATCAATTAAAAAGTGTAAAATTTAGGGACTTCCCTGGTGGCGCAGTGGTTAAGAATCCGCCTGCTAATGCAGGTGACACGGGTTCCAGCCCTGGTCCAGGAAGATCCCATATGCCGTGGAGCAACTAAGTCCGTGAGCCACAATTACTGAGCCTGTACCCTAGAGCCCGTGAGCCACAACAACTAAGCCTGTGCATCACTACTAAGACCTGCATGCCCTAGAGCCTGAGCACAGCAACTACTGAGCCCGCGTGTTGCCAGCTACTGAAGCCCATGCGCCTAGAGCCTGTGCTCTGCAACAAGAGAAGCCACCACAATGGGAGACCCGTGCACTGCAACGAAGTATAGACCCTGCTCACCACAACTAGAGAAAGCCCGCATGCAGCAATGAAGACCCAACACAGCCAAAAAAAAAAAAAAAGTAAAATCTATTCTTAGTTCATGGGCAGTTAAAAAAAAAAAAAAAGGCAGCTGATCAAATTTAGCCCACAGACTTTAGTTTGCTAGTCTCTGGTTTAGAGCATGGGCTCTGGAGTCAGATGGTCAGGATACTGGCAACACCTGTAATCAGCTGTGAGACTGACATTGGGAAGTACTTAATCTCTTTCTCAGTTTTTTCATCTATGAAATAAAGATGATGATAATAACATCCCCAATTGATAGCTGTGAGGATGACTTAGTTAATATATGTGAAGCACTATAACTCTGCCTGAGTGAGTGCTCAATAAATGTTTATTATTATTATTTTTTTAATTTTTATTCTTTTTGAGGTACACGGGCCTCTCACTGCTGTGGCCTCTCCTGCTGCGGAGCACAGGCTCTGGACGCGCAGGCTCAGCGGCCATGGCTCACGGGCCCAGCCGCTCCGTGGCATGTGGGATCTTCCTGGACCGGGGTACGAACCTGTGTCCCCTGCATCGGCAGGCAGACTCTCAACCATGTGCCACCAGGGAAGCCCTATTATTTTTTAAATAGAGTAATCCACATTAGTCCAAGTAGCAACAGACCTTGAGGTGCACCCAGCTCTTTAAATGATAAAATTAGAGTGGAGTTTGGGTTTAGTGCACCAGAAACCTGAGGAATGTAGTGAATATGTGAGCTTTGTCTGTCACCTATGTTGCTCTGCAAAAGCAGTAAGAGCCACTGGCCTAATAGACTAGGATATTTGGGTTCTAATTATAGTCCTGTCCAGGTTCTTATACATGCAAGATGACTAGTCACTTTGTATCTCATTTTCCCCAGCCAAAAAACAGACTTAGCAATACTTTACAGTACAGGAAGTATGTGGGTGAAATAAGCTAGTAAGGATAACTGCATTATGGAAAAGCACTGCTAGGTTCCAAACTGTAAGAAGGTATTTAATGTAACTTGGATATTTCTCTGTTTACTCTAGGAGACCTACCAAATTTTGTAGTAGATCTCAGAAGGGAGCTTCTAGGAGAGAGACTGTCCTTGATTGTGTTGGGGGCAAACCCTCAACTGTGGCTGAAAAACCTCATTGAGCATTCAGCCTGTTGTCTTGGAATTTCTATGGTCTGAATACTGAACTGAGCCCAAAGGTCTATATCCCCTCCAACTTAAAATCTCTTTAAAATAAATATATATGTTCCTGTAACATCACAGGGAAATGAGAAAAATGTCATTCACATTTTTGAAATTTTAGAAATTCCTTTAAGGATAGAAAGCAAATGAAACAAGATTGATAGGGAAAAGCAGAGGGAAAAAAAATAGACCTAAAACATCAGAGGCCCAGTGAAGTATTAGAAATTCCAAGCCTGGCAGGCATCATGGTAACAAGGTGAAGAAGAACTACACTGAGCACAGGGCTGGCTTTTCAATCTGTAGAGCAGATGAGAGCAGTGTCTCCTGCCCCCAGACTGATGCCCTGGAAACTGCTGCCTGAACGCCTGTGGACCATCTATCCAGGGAGTGCTCACAGTATACATGGCACTGAGACAAGAGTAGTCTCTAAAAAGACAGAAAATCAAAAAGGATGGCTGCCTGCTAACTAAGGCTGTTCTGTGAAGTATCAATTCAGCCCAGGCACCAAAGAAGCAACACTGTGACCCCAGGTAGTTTACAGTTCCTGGAGGGACATAGAGCTCTCACACTAGGAAGACAAATCAATCCCCTGCATTACATCCCTCCCCACGACAAGCAGAGGCAGGCACTGTAAGAGGATATATATGAGAGAAAAGCTGAGACACTGAAAGGTTAGATCCAGAAGTTTCAAGGCCCATCAATTATGTGTTTCAGACTGAAAAATTCAGGGGAAATGGACAGGAAGGAATAATAATGAATAAAGTCAAATAAAAACCCAAGTCTGATGACTGAATATAGTGTTAGTACAAAGGAAACCTGCACTGACACATGTTGTGGTAAACTTTCCAAAAGTTAAATAGAAGCGAAGAAGTCAACGGCTTCCCTGGAGAAAAATAAAAACTTATTTACTGGCATGTGAACATCATCAAACTGCCATCAGAATTTTTGTCAGTAACAGCCTCCAGAAAACTATGGAATCACGTCTTCAATCTTCTAAGAAAAACAAAGCTAGTATTCAAGTATGAGAACAGAATGAAAATATGCATAAGGATGTATAGGACTAAGAATATTTAGACTTTTTGTAAAAAAAATTACTAAAGGGCACACTTGTAAAACAACAACAACAACAACAACAGAAATTCAAGAGAGGAAGGCATGAGAATAAAACCATTTTTAAATAAAAAAGACTGGTCTTTAGACAAGAAAAGGGGGAGAAAGTGGGGCCTCTAGCTAGGCATAAAATTGGTTTGCACAATATATGAGAAAAAATCAAAATATGGAATAAAATCACAAATGATGTTAATATGAGAGCTGATGGAAGGAGTGGGACTAGTCAAAAATCGATTGGCTTTTGATTTTCCACCTCAGTTGAAACAAATCATCATTCAAATTTCTATGATTCAGTGAGTATAAAACTCTCCCATCCTGACCCATTTTTCATCTGCTTCCTAAAAATATCTAAATGTCAGTGAGATGGTAACTTCAGAGACCACATCATCATTTAAAGCATATAAGATGATACACAGCCTCCCAAAATCCTGACTGGAGTCACAAGGGAGACAAACTCAACACCCAACACTCACTGAGCTGAGCTGGACCAAATGGAAAGGAGATGACTTTTTTTCTAGCTTACAGGTGAGCAGTAACTAAGATGAGAGAGAAGGATCTCCTTGTATATTGTCTCAGAGATTGCCTTTATTTTTATATGTTTTAAAAACATAATGGAATGTGGATTAAAAGGAGAGACAGAACACCTCCATTAATTACTATCACACCACTCACCTTTATCATTAGAGATTTAACAGTGTACAAGACCATTGTGTATAGGACTATCTGCTAAAAAATCATAAGATCTACTCGTCGTTGAGAGCCTTTGCATTAACAAGAAGACATTTTGATCTTTAAAATCAATCCAGCTGCAGCAATAAAGTCAATAAGAATCATAACTTTCTGGAAATAACGAGTCCAGCAATGAGTTCTTAATAATACCAAATGCTTCTCACAGAGAAGATCTTTGAGAAATACATGCATACCCTGCCTACCAAGAGAAGACAAAATAATTCTTTAAAGAATTAGAAATGACTAGAAAAGAAATTTCAGGTCTCCCTAAGGAGTTAAGGCTAAAGGAGTCTAGGATCAGTGCCAAGGGTGGTAGATATCACCCCCTCTCATCTCCATTTTCATGAAGTAATGCTTCTACCATGGGTCAGATCTCCATTTCACCCAATTGCAAAACAGTGACACACCCACTCACCCACAGTGAGATCATCTACTTCACCCTTGTGTTCTTCCCTTTTTCATCATTAGGGCAGAATAGAGCTCTCTTCCCTTTATCCCCCTCATCCCTCTCCATCCTCAAACTTATTCTGAAGAGGCTTTCTGACATCATGGTGAGCACAAGTTATATGATGAGATTTATCTCTTCAGTAAGAGAGACATCTCCTCTTTTTATGGCTTCATTAGGCCTTTAGTATATGCTGAAGAATTTGAACAATCAGGGAGTTTGACTTGGTGATACAGATTCAAAAGACAAAGCATGAAACTTAATTTTTCAGACTGAGCGCAAGTGTAGGATAAAGTATGACTCATGGGAGAGGAATAGGAAAAGGAAAGTCCACAGGAGAGAATCTATCATGGCCCACAGCACCAACCTCTGGATGCCAGGAAGATTCCTGACTCTCTGCTGGAAAGATTTGGTTCTTGTTGGTGATGGACTATGCCCTATTCTTTTCCAGATTTTAATCAGAACGCTAGATTGCATGAGTATGACTCATATTGATCACTAAAGTTCCTACATCTTTCCAGGTATTTTAGTGGTTAAAATGATACAATAGCATTTGCCTTGTAAACATTTTATACTCTTTGCTTCATTTCTGTTTCTTCAAGACTCAGAATAAATGATTTTATATATTGTAAAGGATCCATGGTTCCATGAAACCACATGAAGAAATCTGAGTAATTTAAGCAGATTTCCTCTTATTTTCAGCAAATGGCAATGATGGGGTAGGGGGGGCAGTTACTGTTATCTGATTTGGGAAATTTCTTTTTTGTAATAATGATGTTTTAAATTCTGACTACAAAAATAGATATGACCATTATAGAAATTTGAAAACTACAGAAAAAACTAAAGAAGAAAATTAAAATCACTCATACTCCTATTACTCAAATCTTTTTATGCTTTCATAATACACAAATACACATAACATACATTTATAAAATCAGGGCTGGTGTGCCTATATAATTTTAACTCCATCATTTTTTCACTAAATATTATATTCTAATTATTATTTCCTTTTTCTTAAATTTTATTTAAATTTATTTTATGATTCACAGTGTTTCATTTGTATGCACTGTTTATTGAACTAGGCATTTAGTATACAAAATTTTTATTTTCATTATAAGTAACAGAGCAGAAGGCACCCTTCATTTTCTTCACCTTAAACAAACACCACTTACACTTCTTAAACTGCTCTTACCAAGCTACTAAGGAGCTAGAGTGCTGCCATTGCCACCTCCTGGCAACAACACACCAGGTGAACAATTGTACAGGGAGAATATCAAATGGTTCCTTCTAGAATTGGAGATGCTATTATGCAGTTTGGGAAGAGGGCAATCCAATAAAAATGAAAACTCATTGATATTTGATTTGAGGTTAGATAAGGTTTCCTTAGGCCATAGGAATAATTCCCTAAATTCAGGCTTTAAGTAATACCAACATAAATTAGCATTGCCTGAACTCACACAATCCTGGACACTGTTATGGAAAATTGACCAAAGGAAGGAAGTTGGCTCAGGATTCAGTCTGGGCCTCCAGGTAAGTATGCATAGTGAACCATCAGCATGCTGATAGCCTAAAGTCACTGTTGCAATGTTGATAAATCGCCATACCTCATTTTAATTGAAGCTGTGGAAAGAAAATGATGCTCTAACAAGTACATTCTTAAAAAGTAGTCAGCACTGAAGATAATAATAACAAAAAAAGTAAAACTGCAATCTCCAAAGCATGCTGTGCATGAGAGTTTGTTTTAATCATTTAAAATCCAGATTGTTTTTATGGAAGATATGTTTCCCCAAAATATATAAGTTGTTTGTTAGACGTGTGGGGTATTTTTCCCATTGAAACCACAGTGAAAACCCTGGCATAGTACACATATTGGATTTCAACTTCTACTCAACATACAAGTTACCTGAAGGCAAAGTGTGGCATTAGGTGCTTTCATTGTATGTTAACATACTTACAATAATAATTTCACCTTGGCCTGCTAAGAGCACAATGGTCCCATCCCCCACTCCAAATCTAGAGGAATCCTGAGTCCTTGTCCAGAAAACTAGACAAACTCATATTCTCCGAAGCACACTCTTCTTTTCTCTCTGAGTGTTCCAGAGGTGAACCCACCTTCTTCCTTTTCCACGGCTCCTCAATTACACCCATATGTGATTTCTTTCCCTCAATGGTAAACTGATAAATGTTTAACAACAGACTCTTCAGGATAAAAAATGTATATACCCATATGTGTATATAAAATCCTTTACCAATCTAAAGGATGTGTAGCATGCAATTTACA
The DNA here is from genome assembly GCF_025265405.1 of Mesoplodon densirostris. NCBI lineage: Eukaryota > Metazoa > Chordata > Mammalia > Artiodactyla > Ziphiidae > Mesoplodon > Mesoplodon densirostris. The sequence goes on from NC_082674.1 coordinate 47,742,866, forward strand.
AATAATAATAAAAGTAATTCAACATACAATTCCATATAACCAGCTGACTCTCACAGATGTTTTGGTTGATTTTTGCCAAATTCTGGTGTCCATAACCAATCTATTATTGCAGTTGACAAACAAGTGTAGTTCTTACCTAAATACCGGATATTTTCATTTATATTAATGAGTAATATGAAAGTGAAACATAGAAGACATATGCCAGAATGGCACTCATTCCTCAGTGATGCTAGTGGCTTTCTTGCCAAATGGGATAATAGTTTTCAAATACTGGAATATTTCCTGAATTTTTTGTGCAATTCACAACGTAGTAGATACAGTTATAATACACTGTTACTTTAAAAGCATTATGAACATTTCAGCATCATCTTCTTAACTTTAGACTAAAGATCAGCAAACCTTGGCTGATGGGCCAAATCTGGGCAATCTCCTGTTTTGGTAAATCGTTTTATTGATACACAGGTACAGAAAAAATTTGCCAATTTCTGGATAATCAATAAAACAATAAAATGAGCCTTGCTGTGTACTATTTGCTGGTTTCTATGGTATGAAAATTCCTCCAATGGCCAAATTCAAGTTACAAACCTGACCAGGGAATTAGGAGAAGGTGCACAGTAGCACATTATTGTATACTATTCCCACAAGGCAAATACAATGGATATAAATAACCTTGATCATATATAATAGTAACATGTAATAAAATAATTAGGAAGTGGTAAGTTTTGAGTACGTATTACCTTTGTTTTTAATGTAAATTATTTAAATATAAGTTTATATAATTTACTTCTTAATAATGGCTGTGTTTACTAGCCAGCTTTCACAGCTCGTGGAAATCTAACCACTGGCTCTACTGAGCCACCAGGAAACACAGCTGCAGCACAGCTCTGGTTTTACTCCCCCTGTCCTCACCCCACAGCTATTCACCTGCATTCCTGTCCCTCAACTAAATTCATCACTTTGGAGGCTTACTAGAATGGGGGAGAGTGGGCTTTTGATATGCTTATCAGAAAATATAGGCAGTGATTTACAGGACTTTTTCCTACTTCATTCTCTATCTTTTTTTTTTTTTTTTTTTTGCGGTACGTGGGCCTCTCACTGTTGTGGCCTCTCCCGTTGCGGAGCACAGGCTCCGGACGTGCAGGCTCAGCAGCTATGGCTCACGGGCCCAGCCGCTCCGCGGCATGTGGGATCTTCCCGGACCGGGGCACGAACCCGTGTCCCCTGCATCGGCAGGCGGACTCTGAACCACTGTGCTACCAGGGAAGCCCCATTCTCTATCTTTTATTCTTTGCAGTTAAATTCAACAGGGGACTTAAAGTGCACATGAAAGGTGGATTTTTAAACTTTAACAGTAGAAGATCCCTCTACATTACAAAGAAAAATAACGCAGCCTTAAATATGAGCATTTGATCTGATGAAGCTGGGACTAAGGTGAGTGGACTAAGGTGAAAGAATTGGTGATAAAGAACCAAAGAACCCGATGTCAAAATTTGCTATGTCTGGGGTAGTAGAGGGACTGGACAGGGGTGGGCAGAATGCATGTCTGAGACAGGGGAGTGTCTACCGGGGCTAACACTCCCTATCCTTCTAGACCTGAAGCAAAGTGAGAAGCTGGGCAAAACAAGGGAAATGGATTGAAAGTTCACATTTTAAAACATCAGCAATAAGTAAATTACAGTAGTAGCTGGCCTTGAGTCCATAAGTAACATGGCAAATGTGAAAAAAACAAACATTTAAAAATGGCTATGCTGCTATTTACCATTATTTTACCAAAGCAATTATGGTGGTTGAAGTGATGATAGTTTATTTTCATTTTCACACTCGATGAGATAGTAAAATATTTAGGCAAAACCAAGATCCTCAGTAGAGGCTCTATTACACTTTGTCTCTACCTTCCTCCCTCCTAATTTAATAGGGATTTTCTCCAGGTTTTCAAATAGTCATATTAGTGTTTTCTGGAATGCCTTGTATAAAGCCTTGGAGCCATGAGTTATTTTGTATCTCTGTGAAAAAAAGATATTCTCTGATTAAATAAATTTGGGCAATGCTGAGAAGTATGTCTTTTTTCCCTTGTAGACTCACAAATGTACATTAGTAATAATAAATGTTCTGAGAAATCTAGTAGTAAAAACAACAACAGGGCTTCCCTGGTGGCGCAGTGGTTGAGAGTCTGCCTGCCGATGCAGGGGACGCGGGTTCGTGCCCCAGTCCGGGAAGATCCCACATGCCACAGAGCGGCTGGGCCCGTGAGCTGTGGCCGCTGAGCCTGCGCGTCCGCAGCCTGTGCTCCGCAACGGGAGAGGCCACAACAGTGAGAGGCCCGCGTACCACAAAAACAAAAACAAAAACAAAAACAAAAACAAAAAACAACAACAAAACTAGTTTTGTTCTCCAAAATACATGTTGGAAAACACTGAGCTACACCCTTAAACTAAGGTGGTCTATAGAATCAACTTCACCTGAATAGATGTGCTGTACTCTACAACATCACAGGGCCACTGGCAAGCACTTCCCCACCATAAAACATCTCCTCTTACTTGGTTTTATACATATATATGTAAAACAATGAGTATTTTATAAATTAGTATCTGAGAGGAGAGTCATATTTGAGGCAAAGTGGGATAATGGGACACTAGCTAAGTGGCATGGTGGACAGTGCATGAGTCATAATTATATGTGGGCCCTAACACTTGACTCAAGGTTATAATGAGGATTGAATGAGATATGAATCTGAGTCAGCAATACCTTCAAATAGGAAAGGTGACACTGTTAATCAAAGCAGTTGCTTAAGTTGTCTTTACTAGAAATGCCTTGAAAATTGAGATATGGTCCCTGAAGAAGTTTCCTGATCAAAAATTTAATACTGGTGAGCTTCTTACTTAATATACACTCCTGACATAGGACCTTTGATATGTAAATTACTCATACTCCCTTTGAGAATCATTATGAATGATCATGCCAGAAAAACCCATATGCAGACATTCCACCTGTCAGGTCCTGCAAGGCCTCTCTTCAACAGGTACAAGAATTCTGGACATATGGTGTTTGTCACAAACAAATGTTTCACCATTTAAATATGGGACTTAAACACTCCTGAGTCAAGAACAGCAGGAAGTTAGTTACAAAGTGAGGGGTGTTGGGGGAGGGGGCAATTCTGAAAATCTAGACAGTAATCATGGTCAGAATAGCCAAGAGGAACATAAATATGTATAAATGATAAGCAATTCAAATGCTTATATGGAAGGTCTTCTCTAGTGATCAGAGCCTAAAATTAGTAGAGGTAATTTCTGCCCTGAAGATATGCAAGAGTCACTTTAGTGATTCATCTGGATCCAATAAGAATTAAATGAGATATATAGTTACATCATCTCACTAAGAAAAGAGACCTGAAAAGTGGTGATTATCATATCATGGGTACCTGGTGATTCAACTGGATCCAATGAGAATTAAATGAGATATATAGTTACATCACCTCACTAAGAAAAGAGACCTGAAAAGTGGTGATTATCATATCATGGGTACCTGGTGATTCAACTGGACCCAATGAGAATTAAATGAGATATATAGTTACATCACTTCACTAAGAAAAGAGACCTGAAAAGTGGTGATTATCGTATCATGGGTACCAAGAAAGGTAGCTCTCTCTAAAATACTCTAAAATACTCCCTCTTCTGACTTCTTAATGCTTGAAGAAACATCAAATGACTTCATTATTAGAGATAAGATTTAATATCCATATGTCCCTCAAAAATTAACAAGTTAATATCATAGAAACTTGTAAATGATGAACATAATAATAGTAATGGCTAATATTCATTGAATACTTATTAATGACAGTCCCTCAAATGGATAACTGGTTTAACCATTACAGGATCCTATGCGCTGGTCAGTAATAAACAGTCTAAAAAGGACTGAAGAGTAAACAGAGAGGTTAATGGACTTGCCCAGGGTACGTAGCAGGTGATAGCATCAAAATTTGATCCCAAACTGTCTCTCTTTAAACCCCACACTCTTAACCGCTACTCTATACAACCTCTTCTACACTTTACTTTCTGAAAGCAAAGTTTGCTATACTAGTTTCAGACAAAAGGGAAGGTTTCTGAGCCCAACACGAGGATGAAAGAAATAGAGAAGCCAAGAAGTGAGGGGAAGAGCAGGCACAGAATGCTGTTGGCCACTGAGACAGAGCTTCTCCACTTCACTCCACTACTACTGACAGATACTTCTGATCAGACCAGACCTGCCAGACCACTCAAAAATGATTTTTTTTTTTTTTACATGGGCCTCTCACTGTTGTGGCCTCTCCCATTACGGAGCACAGGCTCCGGACGCGCAGTCTTAGTGGCCATGGCTCATGGGCCCAGCCGCTCCGCGGCATGTGGAATCCTCCCAGACCGGGGCACGAACCCGCGTCCCTTGCATTGGCAGGTGGACTCTCAACCACTGCACCACCAGGGAAGCCCCTCAAAAATGATTTTTTTAATGTAGGTGACTATGTGAAAATTATGCTTTTATTCAGAGTTGTTTACAAAGTGATTAAATTTTTTTTTGTTTTGTTTTGTTTTGTTTTGTTTTTTTATTTTACAAATTTAATCAGTTATACATATACATATGTTCCCATATCCCCTCCCTTTTGCGTCTCCCTCCCACCCTCCCTATCCCACCCCTGCAGGCGGTCACAAAGAACCGAGCTGATCTCCCTGTGCTATGCGGCTGCTTCCCACTAGCTATCTACCTTACGTTTGGTAGTGTATATATGTCCATGCCGCTCTTTCACTTTGTCACAGCTTACCCTTCCCCCTCCCCATATCCTCAAGTCCATGCTCTAGTAGGTCTGTGTCTTTATTCCTGTCTTACCCCTATGTTCTTCATGACATTTTTTTTTCTTAAATTCCATATATATGTGTCAGCATACAGTATTTCTCTTTCTCTTTCTGACTTACTTCACTCTGTATGACAGACTCTAGGTCCATCCACCTCATTACAAATAGCTCAATTTCATTTCTTTTTATGGCTGAGTAATATTCCATTGTATATATGTGCCACATCTTCTTTATCCATTCATCCGATGATGGACACTTAGGTTGTTTCCATCTCCGGGCTATTGTAAATAGGGCTGCTATGAACATTTTGGTACATGTCTCTTTTTGAATTATGGTTTTCTCAGGGTATATGCCCAGTAGTGGGATTGCTGGGTCATATGGTAGTTCTATTTGTAGTTTTTTAAGGAACCTCCATACCGTTCTCCATAGTGGCTGTACCAATTCACATTCCCACCAGCAGTGCAAGAGTGTTCCCTTTTTTCCACACCCTCTCCAGCATTTATTGTTTCTAGATTTTTTGATGATGGCCATTCTGACTGGTGTGAGATGATATCTCATTGTAGTTTTGATTTGCGTTTCTCTAATGAGTAAAGATGTTGAGCATCCTTTCATGTGTTTGTTGGCTGTCTGTATATCTTCTGTGGAGAAATGTCTATTTAGGTCTTCTGCCCATTTTTGGATTGGGTTGTTTGTTTTTTTGCTATTGAGCTGCATGAGCTGCTTATAAATTTTGGAGATTAATCCTTTGTCAGTTGCTTCATTTGCAAATATTTTCTCCCATTCTGAGGGTTGTCTTTTCGTCTTGTTTATGGTTTCCTTTGCTGTGCAAAAGCTTTGAAGTTTCATTAGGTCCCATGTGTTTATTTTTGTCTTTATTTCCATTTCTCTAGGAGGTGGGTCAAAAAGGATCTTGCTGTGATTTATGTCATAGAGTGTTCTGCCTATGTTTTCCTCTAGGAGTTTGATAGTGTCTGGCCTTACATTTAGGTCTTTAATCCATTTTGAGCTAATTTTTGTGTATGGTGTTAGGGAGTGATCTAATCTCATACTTTTACATGTCCCTGTCCAGTTTTCCCAGCACCACTTATTGAAGAGACTGTCCTTTCTCCACTGTACATTCCTGCCTCCTTTATCAAAAATAAGGTGACCATATGTCCGTGGGTTTATCTCTGGGCTTTCTATCCTGTTCCATTGATCTATCTTTCTGTTTTTGTGCCAGTACCATACTGTCTTGATTACTGTAGCTTTGTAGTATAGTCTGAAGTCAGGGAGCCTGATTCCTCCAGCTCCGTTTTTCGTTCTCAAGATTGCTTTGGCTATTCGGGGTCTTTTGTGTTTCCATACAAATTGTGAAATTTTTTGTTCTAGTTCTCTGAAAAATGCCATTGGTAGTTTGATAGGTATTGCATTGAATCTGTAGATTGCTTTGGGTAGTAGAGTCATTTTCACAATGTTGATTCTTCCAATCCAAGAACATGGTACATCTCTCCATCTATTTGTATCATCTTTAATTTCTTTCATCAGTGTCTTATAATTTTCTGCATACAGGTCTTTTGTCTCCTTAGGTAGGTTTATTCCTAGATATTTTATTCTTTTTGTTGCAATGGTAAATGGGAGTGTTTCCTTGATTTCACTTTCAGATTTTTCATCATTAATATATAGGAATGCCAGAGATTTCTGTGCATTAATTTTGTATCCTGCAACTTTACCAAATTCATTGATTAGCTCTAGTAGTTTTCTGGTAGCATCTTTAGGATTCTCTATGTATAGTATCATGTCATCTGCAAACAGTGACAGCTTTACTTCTTCTTTTCCCATTTGGATTCCTTTTATTTCCTTTTCTTCTCTGATTGCTGTGGCTAAAACTTCCAAAACTATGTTGAATAAGAGTGGTGAGAGTGGGCAACCTTGTCTTGTTCCTGATCTTAGTGGAAATGGTTTCAGTTTTTCACCATTGAGGACGATGCTGGCTGTGGGTTTGTCATATATGGCCTTTATTATGTTGAGGAATGTTCCCTCTATGCCTACTTTCTGCAGGGTTTTTATCATAAATGGGTGTTGAATTTTGTCAAAAGCTTTCTCTGCATCTATTGAGATGATCATATGGTTTTTCTCCTTCAGCTTGTTAATACGGTGTATCACATTGATTGATTTGCGTATATTGAAGAATCCTTGCATTCCTGGAATAAACCCCACTTGATCATGGTATATGATCCTTTTAATGTGTTGTTGGATTCTGTTTGCTAGTATTTTGTTGAGGATTTTTGCATCTATGTTCATCAGTGATATTGGCCTGTAGTTTTCTTTCTTTGTGACATCCTTGTCTGGTTTTGGTATCAAGGTGATGGTGGCCTCGTAGAATGAGTTTGGGAGTGTTCCTCCCTCTGCTATATTTTGGAAGAGTTTGAGAAGGATAGGTGTTAGCTCTTCTCTAAATGCTTGATAGAATTCGCCTGTGAAGCCATCTGGTCCTGGGCTTTTGTTTGTCGGAAGATTTTTGATCACAGTTTCAATTTCAGTGCTTGTGATTGGTCTGTTCATATTTTCTATTTCTTCCTGATTCAGTCTTGGCAGGTTGTGCATTTCTAAGAATTTGTCCATTTCTTCCAGGTTGTCCATTTTATTGGCATAGAGTTGCTTAGAGTAATCTCTCATGATCTTTTGTATTTCTGCAGTGTCAGTTGTTACTTCTCCTTTTTCATTTCTAATTCTATTGATTTGAGTCTTCTCCCTTTTTTTCTTGATGAGTCTGGCTAATGGTTTATCAATTTTGTTTATCTTCTCAAAGAACCAGCTTTTAGTTTTATTGATCTTTGCTATCGTTTCCTTCATTTCTTTTTCATTTATTTCTGATCTGATTTTTATGATTTCTTTCCTTCTGCTAACTTTGGGATGTTTTTGTTCTTCTTTCTCTAATTGCTTTAGGTGCAAGGTTAGGTTGTTTATTCGAGATATTTCCTGTTTCTTAAGGTGAGATTGTATTGCCATAAACTTCCCTCTTAGAACTGCTTTTGCTGCATCCCATAGGTTTTGGGTCGTCGTGTCTCCATTGTCATTTGTTTCTAGGTATTTTTTAATTTCCTCTTTGATTTCTTCAGTGATCACTTCGTTATTAAGTAGTGTATCGTTTAGCCTCCATGTGTTTGTATGTTTTACAGCTCTTTTCCTGTAATTGACATCTAGTCTCATAGCATTGTGGTCGGAAAAGATACTTGATACAATTTCAATTTTCTTAAATTTACCAAGGCTTGATTTGTGACCCAAGATATGATCTATCCTGGAGAATGTTCCATGAGCACTTGAGAAAAATGTGTATTCTGTTGTTTTTGGATGGAATGTCCTATAAATATCAATTAAGTCCATCTTGTTTAATGTATCATTTAAAGCTTGTGTTTCCTTATTTATTTTCATTTTGGATGAACTGTCCATTGGTGAAAATGGGGTGTTAAAGTCCCCTACTATGATTGTGTTACTGTCGATTTCTCCTTTTATGGCTGTTAATATTTCCCTTATGTATTGAGGTGCTCCTATGTTTGGTGCATAAATATTTACAATTGTTATATCTTCTTCTTGGATCGATCCCTTGATCATTATGTAGTGTCCTTCTTTGTCTCTTCTAGTAGTCTTTATTTTAAAGTCTATTTTGTCTGATATGAGAATTGCTACTCCAGCTTTCTTTTGGTTTCCATTTGCATGGAATATCTTTTTCCATCCCCTTACTTTCAGTCTGTATGTGTCTCTAGGTCTGAAGTGGGTCTCTTGTAGACAGCATATATATGGGTCTTGTTTTTGTATCCATTCAGCCAGTCTGTGTCTTTTGGTGGGAGCATTTAGTCCATTTACATTTAAGGTAATTATTGATATGTATGTTCCTATTCCCATTTTCTTAATTGTTTTGGGTTCGTTATTGTAGTTCTTTTCCTTCTGTTGTGTTTCTTGCCTAGAGAAGTTCCTTTAGCATTTGTTGTAAAGCTGGTTTGGTGGTGCTGAACTCTCTCAGCTTTTGCTTGTCTGTAAACGTTTTAATTTCTCCATCAAATCTGAATGAGATCCTTGCTGGGTAGAGTAATCTTGGTTGCAGGTTTTTCTCCTTCATCACTTTAATTATGTCCTGCCACTCCCTTCTGGCTTGTAGAGTTTCTGCTGAGAGATCAGCTGTTATCCTGATGGGGATTCCCTTGTGTGTTATTTGTTGTTTTTGCCTTGCTGCTTTTAATATGATTTCTTTGTGTTTAATTTTTGACAGTTTGATTAATATGTGTCTTGGTGTATTTCTCCTTGGATTTATTCTGTATGGGACTCTCTGTGCCTCCTGGACTTGATTAACTATTTCCTTTCCCATATTAGGGAAGTTTTCAACTATAATCTCTTCAAATATTTTCTCAGTCCCTTTCTTTTTCTCTTCTTCTTCTGGAACCCCTATAATTCGAATGTTGGTGCGTTTAATGTTGTCCCAGAGGTCTCTGAGACTGTCCTCTGTTCTTTTCATTCTTTTTTCTTTATTTTGCTGTGCAGCAGTTATTTCCACTATTTTATCTTCCACCTCACTTATCTGTTCTTCTGCCTCAGTTATTCTGCTATTGATCCCATCTAGAGTATTTTTTATTTCATGTATTGTGTTTTTAATCGATGCTTGATTCATCTTTAGTTCTTCTAGGTCCTTGTTAACTGTTTCTTGCATTTTGTCTATTCTATTTCCAAGATTTTGGATCATCTTTACCATCATTATTCTGAATTCTTTTTCAGATAGACTGCCTATTACCTCTTCATTTGTTAGGTCTGGTGGGTTTTTATCTTGCTCCTTCTCCTGCTGTGTGTTTTTCTGTCTTCTCATTTTGCTTATGTTACTGTGTTTGGGGTCTCCTTTTTGCAGGCTGCAGGTTCGTAGTTCCTGTTGTTTTTGGTGTCTGTCCCCAGTGGCTAAGGTTGGTTTAGTGGGTTGTGTAGACTTCTTGGTGGAGGGGACTACTGCCTGTGTTCTGGTGGATGAGGCTGGATCTTGTCTTTCTGGTGGGCAGGTCCACGTCTGGTGGTGTGTTTTGGGGTGTCTGCGGACTTTTTATGATTTGAGGCAGCCTCTCTGCTAATGGGTGGCGTTGTGTTCCTGTCTTGCTAGTTGTTTGGCATAGGGTGTCCAGCACTGTAGCTTGCTGGTCGTTGAGTGAAGCTGGGTGCTGGTGTTGAGATGGAGATCTCTGGAAGATTTTCGCCGTTTGATATTATGTGGAGCTGGGAGGTCTCTTGTGGACCAGTGTCCTGAAGTTGGCTCTCCCACCTCAGAGGCACAGCACTGACTCCTGGCTCCTCAATTTGGGATGATTTGTTGTCTATTCATGTATTCCACAGATGCAGGGTACATCAAGTTGATTGTGGAGCTTTAATCCGCTGCTTCTGAGGCTGCTGGGAGAGGTTTCCCTTTCTCTTCTTTGTTCTCACAGCTCCTGGGTCTCAGCTTTGGATTTGGCCCCGCTTCTGCGTGTAGGTCGCCGGAGGGCGTCTGTTCTTCGCTCAGACAGGACAGGGTTAAAGGAGCAGCCTCTTCGGGGACTCTGGCTCACTCAGGCCGGGCGGGAGGGAGGGGCACGGAGTGCGGGGCGAGCCTGCAGCGGCAGAGGTCGGCGTGACGTTGCACCAGCCCGAGGCGCGCCGTGCGTTCTCCCAGGGAAGCCGCCCCTGGATCCCGGGACCCCGGCAGTGGCAGGCTGCACAGGCTCCTGGAAGGGCGGTGTGGACAGTGACCTGCGCTCGCACACAGGCTTCTTGGCGGCGGCAGCAGCAGCCCCAGCGTCCCACGCCCGTCTCTGGGCTCCGCGCCCTCAGCCGCGACTCGCGCCCGCCTCTGGAGCTCCTTTACGCGGCGCTCTTAATCCCCTCTCCTCGCGCACCAGGAAACCAAGAGGGAAGAAAAAGTCTCCTGCCTCTTCGGCAGCTCCAGAGTTTTCCCGGACTCCCTCCCAGCTAGCTGTGGCACATTAGCCCCCTTCAGGCTGAGTTCTCGCCGCCAGCCCCAGTCCTCTCCCTGCGCTCTGACCGAAGCCCGAGCCTCAGCTCCAGCGCCGCCCGCCCCGGCGGGGGAGCAGACAAGCCTCTCGGGCTGGTGAGTGCCGCTCGGCACCGCTCCTCTGTGCGGGAATCTCTCTGCTTTGCCCAGGTATGTGGGGAGTTTCTTGCCTTTTGGGAGGTCTGGGGTCTTCTGCCAGCGTTCAGTAGGTGTTCTGTAGGAGTTGTTCCACGTGTAGCTGTATTTCTAGTGTATCTGTGGGGAGGAAGGTGATCTCCGCGTCTTACTCTTCCGCCATCTTACCCGGAAGTCCCAAAGTGATTAAATTTAAACTCGCCAATAAATAAGGTTTCAAGTAGCCAGGAAAGGTAGGTAATCAAAGTATACACTGAGGGTTGAAAAAGTCTTGACTATCAGTATCACTTATATATGAAATCTAAAAAAAAAAGTGAAATGCATAGAAACAGAAGAGTGGTTGCCAGGGGTTGGGGGCTGGAGGAAAGAGGGAAAGGTGGATAAAAAGGCACAAACTTTCAGCTGTAAGATGAATAAGGTCTGAGGACTGAATGTATAACATGGTGACTATAGTTGATAACACTGTATTGTACAACTGAAATTTGCTAAGAGAGCAGAACTAAAATGTTCTCAAAAAAGAGATTAATATTGTGAGGTAGTAGATGTGTTTTAACTAGATGGGGAGAATTCTTTCAAATGTATATGCATATCAAATTGTCCCAATATACACTTCAATTACCTTAAAATTTTATTTGTCAACTATGGCTCAATAAAGCTGAAATTAAAAAAAAAAAAGAAAAAAGTCTGAGTATCATACTGTAGAAATACAGAAGCCCCATTGCTTTAAAGAGACAGTAACACATTTGCTGACTTTGTAAGGACCAGCAGTGCAAAGGCTGCCCTTGGAAAGTAATCTGCTTGATGGCCAAGCTATTTTCAATTATATCTTCGGGAAATCTTAAGGCATCTTAGACTATGACCTTATGCTACTGGAAAAAAATTAACAGGTGCTTTATGGAATAAATAAAGACTAAGTGCATTACTTATTCAAAAACATGACCCAATCTGATAAAATATGCTTTGGAATAAATGTCCACAATGAAAGGTGGCTGCTATCGTTTTTCCAAGGGCTGAAGAATGAAATTATTAAATCTGGGGAAAACGTCTTCTGAGATTTTGATGCAAACTCTCCCATTTGAGAAACATACACGAAAAATCGAGAATATTGTCAATATGCTTCCCTTTGACTGAAAGCAGCAACAGTGTCACCTATCTAACAGAGAACATTTTAAATTGATATTTCATGACCCCATTTAAAAAGCTTCTATTATCATCTTTCCATATTGAAGCCCTGACTTCTAACAATGCAGCTTGTTACACTTATTTATATCACTGATCCTGTGGCTCAGAGATGAGTTTATATGGCACATCAACTTAACATCTGCATACCCAGACACAATATTAGCAGTGAACTCAGCACAGAATCATGATCAAGATTTGATAATAAAAGAAATGCAATTCATTCCAGGCATACTTAAGAAGTGAATCACATTCATTCAAATTCTCCATGCTTATATAGAGCAAAATTGAGAAAAAAAGAAGAGCTCAGGGCTTTATCCCCCAGATCATAAAGAGAAATAGACTAAAGAATCAAATAGGAATAGACATATCAATGACCAATTGACCATTTAGAGGTCATAAGAGATTGTCACCTGACCCCTCAGGACCAAGCCTGTGTTGTGAAATAAAAGATAAGATGTACAATATGGAACAGAAAATAAGACATAAACTCATAAAATGGTAGAAAACAAAACTGTATGTACAAATCCAAAAATGCTTAGGTAAACAAATATGAAAACAAGAGTCCCACAAACCCATATTTAAATTATGAAATACATACACAGTTAAAAGCAATAATATAAATATATATATTACAATATATACAAAATATTGACTGTTTCCTATTGTAGTAACAAGACATGTAAGAATTTATATATAAGATTATTGGTAATATTAACTCAAAGGGAATCAGAAAGAGGTTTATTAGCTTGGAGGAGTTCATAGGCTCACTCACTTTGTATAGCACCACAGGAGAGAAGGTAATTATAAATGTCCGAATTGCTTAGGGAGCAAATGAGGTTTTACAAATTTTTAATGGGGTTGTGATGTAATTCTGCATTTACTTCATAGAGGTATATATGTGCTTGATAACTTCTTGTTGAATGAATGAATGAATGAATCAAAGAAATTCAACAAATGTTGTGGATATTGTTAGGGAGTTTCAGGGTAGGAAGGAGCAACAGAGTAGTCACTCTACTCAGTAATATTATTACAGAGTCCAGAGAAGCTATCAATACTAGGTTCCTTAGATCCTAACTTGTTTTGTTGCCCTCATTTAAAACAGACAAAATCAAAGCCTACCTAACATGTTGCAATGTCTGCCCAGTTTGTTTGTATCAATATAATAGTAACAGGAGATGAAATTTTGAGGGACCACTTAGTTATCCTTTTACATTGGAGGCTAACTGTAGCTGTGATTTCAGTCCTAACCCCACAGCCACATATTGTCTTAATAGGATATACTGATCTAACAAAAAATACACTAGACTGGTTCCAGAAATTCTAATTATTAAAAAAAAATTACATGAAATTTCTTTTTTATTTGCTACTAAGATTTATATTTGAATTATAAATATACCAATTGTTTTTAGAGGAATCTCTCTTTTCTATATAAGGTGTTTGAACTCCTGGAGAAAGGTGTTGCATGAACAGAAATTATAATGAGCTTTAAAGAAAGACTGACATATTTCTAGGTCCAGAGTTATTACCTTTTATTTTCTTCTTTCCTTTTTTTTTATTCTTTGCACAGTTAGGGGTATTATTCTTATGTGGGTATAAATTAATATGTTTAGAAGGAAGAAATAGGGTTCCATTAACGACCATATAAATAAAGTGGGATTAAAATTGATTGACACTTAGAGCAGAAGAGAGTGTGAGTTGGGTTTAGAGACTCATTTCTAACAGCTGGGTTCCTGGAATTTTGATTATTATTTAAGAAGGTCCATCTTCATTTCCATTTCTCTCAGAAGCTGTGTGAACTTAGAGGCTTCACACATGCTTTATCTTCTTTCTCAGAATAGGGCTCTGCAAGTTTCTCAGTTGCTGTTTCCTCAAACTGTTAGCCACATGATTGGGCTGCTACAAAGCTAAGTCTGGCACTAACTCTTTACAGAGTTAGCGCTCAGACTATCTTAAACATAATTTCTGTGTTTCACGTCCTTGTAATCCAATGTATGGTCCAGGGATGGACAATATTAACATCACTTGCAAGCTTGTTAGACAAGCAGAATCTCTTATCCCACCCTAATTTACTGAATATAAATCTGCATTGTAACAAGATACCCAGGTAATTTATATGTATATTGCAGTTTGAGGAGCACTGCCCTAACCTAAAGTATAAAGAGGGAAAACTGAATCAGTACAAGGCAGATGTTTATCCTGGGTATAATTCACTGCATTCAAGAGGTCACCTGCTAGATAAATAACAATAAATGACAACTAAATGCAATGTGGTATCTTGGATTGGTCCTGGGACACCAAAAGAACATTAGGGGAAAAATTGATGAAATCCGAATAAAGTTTGTGCCAATGATAATTTCCCAATTTTGGTAAATGTAACATGGTTATTTGAGATGTTAACATTAGAAGAAGCTTACTGAAGAGTATATAGGAACTCTGTTCAATCTTTATAATTCTTCAGTAAATTTAAAATTTATGATTGTTTCAAAATAAAAAGTTTAAAAATTATAGCTGTGTAGCAAACTCACAAAAGTCATTGTGTCATACAACACATAACTTTTCTTTATCTCAAAGTTCAACTGATCTCAGCTGGGCTCACTCAGGAGCTAGAGAGCTCTGCTGATCTTAGCTTGACTCATTCATATGTCTGGGGATGGACTATCTACTAGCTTATCTATATAATGGCCTTGTCCAAGGCAACAAGGTCAACATGAAACTGTCCTACATTTCTTTCATCATCATACCATTTTATCATGGTCACAGAAGAGATCAATAATAGGCAAGTGAAAATACACAGTTTGTTTTGATGCTGGGAATATTGTAATTATGAGCCAAATAAAGTTACAAAGCCCACTCAATTCAAAGAGTGGAAAATTGGTGCTGCCTGTTCTTAAAGGATTAGCAAAACCAACTGGCAAAGGGTGTGGATATATAGAAGTTTAAATAAATGAGGTTTCTGTTGTAATCTATCACATATGCTGATGATGTATGTACTAGCAATGGCTTCCATTTTAGCATATCAGATAATTTATGCACTGCAACTCTAATCTCACTGTCTAGTGTTGATCAAAATAAATTCAGTGCTAACAGCAACAACAACAAAAATCAGTGCTGGGGGAAGGAGACAAGATGGCAGAGTAGAAGGACATGAGCTCACCTCTTCCACTAAAAACGCCCAAATCACAACTAACTGATGAACAATCATCAACAAAAAAATGCTGGAACCTACCAAAAAAGATACACTCCATCCAAAGACAAGGAAGAAGCCACAACAAGACGGAAGGAGGGGCACAATCACAATAAACTCAAATCCCATACACACTGAATAGGTGGCCCACAAACAGGAAAATAATTATACCACAGAAGTTCTCCCACAGGATTGAAAGTTCTGAGCACCAGGTCAGGATCCCAAGCCTGCGGATCTGGCAATAGGAGGAGGAACCTCCATAGAATCTGGCTTTGATGGCCAGCAGGCTTTGACTGCAGGAATTTCATAGGACTGGGGGAAACAGAAACTCCACTCTTAAGAGGGTGGACAAAGGGTTTCATGCACACCAGGACCCAGGGCCAGATTTACCTGCTAGTATTAGAGGGTTCCTGTGGAGGCAGGGGTGGGGGGCAGTGGCTGTGACTCACTGCAGGGACATGTACACTAGCTGTGGTAGTTCTTAGGAGTACTCATTAGCATGAGCTCTCCTGGAGTCCACCATTTTCCCACCAACAACTGGCCTCATCCAATAGGTTCCAGTGTTGGGATGCCACAGGACAAACAACCAATAGGACAGGAACATGGTCCTACCCATCATCAGACAGGCTGCTTAAAGTCTTCCTAAGCACACAGCTGCCTAATAAACACAACCCCTGACAGGGCCCTGCACACCAGAGACACAAGACCCAGCTCCACCCACCAGGGACAGGTACCAGTCCCTCCCACCAGGAAGCCTACACGTTCCTCTTAGACAGCTTTATCCACCAGGGGGCAGACAGCAGAAGCAAGAAGAACTACAACCTACAATACTGCAGCCTGTGGAACGGAAACCACAATCACAGAAAGTTAGACAAAATGAGACAGCAGAAGAATCTCTCCCAGACAAAGGAACAAGATAAAATCCCAGAAGAATAACTAAGTGAAGTGGAGATAGGCAATCTACCTGAAAAAGAATTCAAAGTAATGAAAGTAAAAATGATTCAAGATCTTGGGAAAAAAATGGAGGCACAGATTGAGAAGATACAAGAAATGCTTAACAAAGACCTAGAAGAACTAAAGAACAAACAAACAGAAATGAACAATACAATAACTGAAATGAAAAATATACTAGAAGGAATCAATAGCAAAATAACTGAGGCAGAAGAACAAATTAGTGAGCTGGAACACAGAATGGTGGAAATCAGTGTTGTGGAACAGAATAAAGAAAAAAGAACAAAAAGAAATGAGGACAGTCTAAGAGACCTCTGGGACAACATTAAACACACCAACATTTGCATAAGGGGTCCCAGCAGGAGAAGAGAGAGATAAAGGACATGAAAAAATATTTGAAGATGTAATAACTGAAAACTTCCTTAACAAGGGAAAGGAAATAGTCACCCAAGTCTAGGAAGCACAGAGAGTCTCAGGCAGGATAAACCCAAGGAGGAACATGCTGAGACACATCATAATCAAATTGACAAAAAATAAAGACAAAGAAAAAATATTAAAAGAAACAAGGGAAAAGCAACAAATAACATACAAGGGAATTTCAATAAAGTTATCAGCTGATTTCTCAGCAGACACTGCAGGCCAGAAGGGATTGGCAAGATATATTTAAAATAATAAAAGGGAAGAACCTACAACCCAGAATGTGCTACCCAGCAAGGCTCTCATTCAGATTCTATGCAGAAATCCAAAGCTTACAGATAGGAAAAAGCTAAGAGAATTTAGTACCACCAGAGGATCTCTGCAACAAATGCGGAAGGAATTCTCTAGGCAGAAAAGAAAAGGCCACAGGTGGAAACAAGAAAATTATGAATGGAAAAGCTCATCAGTAAGGGCATACAGTAAAGGTAAGAAATCAACCACACACAAATATGATATCAAAATCAGCAACTGTGAGAAGAGGAGAGCACAAATGCAGGATGTTGGAAATGCATTTGAAATTAAAAGATCAGCAACTTAAAACAATCTTGTTTATATACAGAATGGTGTATCAAAACCTCATGGTAAGGACAAACCAAAAATCTACGATACACACACGCAAAAGAAAAAGGAATTCAAACACAACATAAAAGTTAGTTATCAAATCACAAGAGAACAAAAGAGGAAGGGAAGAAAAAAGACCTAAAAAAACAAATCCAAAACAATTAACAAACTGGCAATAAGAGCATAAATATTGATAATTACCTTGAATGTAAACTGATTAAATGCTCCAACCAAAAGATATAGACTAGATGAATGAATACAAAAACAAGTCCCGTATATATGCTGTCTACAAGAGACGCACTTCAGATCTAGGGACACATACAGACTGAAAGTGAGGGGATGTAAAAGGTATGCCATGCAAATGGAAATCAAAAGAAAACTGGAGTAGCAATACTCATATCAGACAAAATAGACTTTAAAATAAAGACTGTTATAATTGACAAAGAAGGATATTACATAATGATCAAGGAATCAATCCAAGAAGAAGGTATAACAATTATAAATATATATGTACCCAACATAGGAGCACCTCAAAATATAAGGCAAATGCTAAGAGCCATAAAAGAAGAAATTGACAGTAACACAATAATAGTGGGGAAATATACCACCCCACATTCATCGATTCACAGATCATTCAGACAAAAAATCAATAAAGAAAGCAAGGTCTTAAATGACACATTAGACCAGATGTATTTAATTGATATTTATAGAACATTCCATCCAAAAGCAGCAGGATACAAGTTCTCCACAAGTGCACATGGAACATTCTCCAGGATTTACTGCATGCTGGGTCACAAAGCAAGCCTCAGTAAATTTAAGAAAACTGAAACCATATCAAGTATCTTTTCTGACCACGCTATGAAATTAGAAATTAACTGCAAAAAAAATGTAAAAAAACACAAACACTGGGAAGCTAAACAATATGCTACCAAACAACCAATGGATCAATGAATAAATCAAAGAGGAAATTTAAAAAATACCTAGAAACAAGTGAAAATGAAAGCATGACAATCCAAAACCAATGGGACATAGCAAAAGCAGTTCTACGAGGGAAGTTTATAGCAATACAATCTTACTGCAGGAAACAAGGAAAATCTCAAATAAACAACCTACCCTTACACCTAAAGCAACTAGAGAAGGAAGAACAAAGCAAACCCAAAGTTAGTAGAAGGAAAGAAATCATAATGATCAGAGCAGAAATAAATGAAGTAGAGATGAAGAAAACAATAGCAAAGATCAATGAAACTAAAGGCTGGTTCTTTGAAAAGATAAACAAAATTGATAAACCTTTAGCCAGATTCACCAAGAGGGAGAGGGCTCAAATAAAAAAATTTAGAAATGAAATAGAAGAAGGTACAACAGACACCATGGAAATACAAAGGATCATAAGAGACTACTATAAACAACTATATACCAATAAAATGGACAACCTAGAAGACGTGGACAAATTCTTAGAAATGTACAATCTTCCAAGACTGAACCACGAAGAAATAGAAAATATGCACAGACCAATCACAAGTACTGAAATTGAAACTGTGATTTAAAAACCCCCAGCAAACAAAATCCCAGGACAAGATGGTTTCACAGGTGAATTCTATCAAATATGTAGAGAATACTTAACACCTATCCCTCTGAAACTGTTCCAAAAAAAAAAAAAACCAGAGAAATGAACACTCGCAAACACATTCTATGAGGCCACTATCACCATGATACCAAAACCAGACAAAGATACCATGAAAAAAGAAAACTACAGGCCAATATCACTGAGGAACACAGACACAAAAATCCTCAACAAAATGGCAAACTGAATCCAACAACACTTAAAAAGGATCATACACCGTGATCAAGTGCGATTTATTCCAGGGATGCAAGGATTTTTCAATATCTGCAAATCATTCATTGTGATACACCACATCAAAAATTGAAGAATAAAAACCATGTGATCATCTCAATAGATGCAGAAAAAGCTTGTGACAAAATTCAACACCCATTTATGATTTAAAAAAAACTCTCTAGAAAGTGGGCATAGATGGAATACATCTCAACACAATAAAGGCCATGTATGACAAACCTACAGTTAATATCATACTCAACAATAAAAAGCTGAAAACATTTCCTCTAAGATCAGGAACAAGATAAGGATGTCCACTCTCACCACTTTTTTTTTCAGCATAGTTTTGGAAGTCTTAGCCATGGCAATCAGAGAAGAAAAAGAAATGAAAAGAATCCAAATTGGGAAAGAAGAAGTAAAACTGTCACTGTTTGCAAATGACATGATACTATACATACTAAATCCTAAAGATGCTTCCAGAAAACCACTAGAGCTAATCAATGAATTTGGTAAAGTTGTAGGATACAAAATTAATACAGAAATCTCTTGCATTCCTATACACTAACAATAAAAGATCAGAAAGAGAATTTAAGGAAATAATCCCATTTACCATCACAACAAAAAGAATCAAATACCTAGGAATAAACGTACTTAAGGAGGCAAAAGACCAGTACTCAGAAAAGTATAAGATACTGATGAAAGAAATCAAAGATGACACAAACAGATGGAGAGATATACCATGTTCTTGGACTGGAAGAATCAGTATTGTGAAAATGACTATACTACCCAAAGCAATCTACAGATTCAATGCAATCCCTATCAAATTACCAATGGCATTTTTCACAGAATTAGAACAAAAAATTTTATAATTTGTATGGAAACCCAAAAGACCCTGAATAGCAAAAGCAATCTTGAGAAAGAAAAATGGAGCCGGGGAAATCAGGCTCCCTTACTTCAAACTATACTACAAAGCTACAGTAATCAAGAAAGTATGGTACTGGCACAAAAACAGAAATATAGGTCGATGGAACAGGATAGAAAGCTCAGAGATAAACCCACATATCTATGCTCACCTAATCAATGACAAAGGAGGCAAGAATAATGAATGGAGAAAAGACAGTATCTTCAATAACTGGTGCTGGGAAAACTGGACAGCTACATGTATAAGAATGAAATTAGAACACTCTCTAACACCATACAGAAAAATAAACTTAAAATGGATCAAAGATCTAAACGTAAGGCCAGACACTATAAAACTCTTAGAGGAAAACATAGGCAGAACACTCTTTGACAAATCACAGCAAGATCTTTTTTGATCCACCTCCTAGAGTAATGAAAATTAAAACAAAAATAAACAAATGGGATCTATTTAAACTTAAAAGCTTTTTCACAGCAAAGGAAACCATAAACAAAACAAAGAGATAACCCTCAGAATGGGAGAAAATATTTGCAAATGAAACAACCGACAAGGCATTAATCTCCAAAATATACAAACAGCTCATGCAGCTCAATATCAAAAAAACAAATAACCCAATCACAAAATGGGTGGAAGATCTAAATAGACATTTCTCCAAAGAAGACAAATAGATGGCCAACAAACACATGAAAAGATGCTCAACATCACTAATTATTAGAGAAATGCAAATCACAACTACAATGGGGTATCATTTCACACTGGTCAGAATGGCCATCATCAAAAAATCTACAAACAGTAAATGCTGCAGAGGGTGTGGAGAAAATGGAACCCTTCTACACCATTGGTGGGAATGTAAATTGGTACAGCCACTAGGGAGAACAATATGGGGGTTCCATAAACAACTAAAAATAGAACTACCATATGAGCCATCAATCCCACTCCTAGGCATATACCCAGAGAAAACCATAATTCAAAAAGATATCTGCACCCCAATGTTCACTGCAGCACTATTTACAACAGCCAGGACATGGAAGCAACCTAAATGTCTATTAACAGAGGAACGGATAAAGATGTGGTACATATATACAATGGAATATTACTCAGCCATAAAAAGGAACAAAATAGTGCCATTTGCAGACACAGGGATAGACCTAGAGACTGTCATACTGAGTGAAGTTAGTCAGAAAGGGAAAAATATATATCATATAATATTGCTCATATGTGGAATCTAGAAAAATGATACAGATGAACTAATTTGCAAAGCAGAAATAGAGACACAGATGTAGAAAACAATCTTATCTATACAAAGGGGGGAAATGGGGTGGGATGAATTGGGAGACTGGGATTGACATATGTACACTACTATGTATAATACAGATAACTAATGAGAACCTACTGTATAGCACAGGAAACTCTACTCAATGCTCTGTGGTGACCTAAATGGGAAGGAAATCTAAAAAAGAGGAGATATATGTATACATATAACTGATTCATTTTGCTGTGCAGCAGAAACTAACACAACATTGTAAAGCAACTATACTCCAATGAAAACAAACAAAAAAAGAATAACATACTTAGGAATAAACCTATTTAATGAGGCAAAAGACCTGTACTCTGAAAAATTATAAGAGGCTGATGAAAGAAATCGAAGATGACACAAACAGATGGAAAGATATACCATGTTCTTGGATTGGAAGGATCAATATTCTCAAAATGACTATATTATCTAAGGCAATCTACATATTCAATGCAATCCCTATCAAATTACCAATGGCATTTTTCACAGAACTAGAACAAAAATTTTTTTTTTAATTTTTATTAAGACAAAATGACCCTGAATAGCCAAAGCAATCTTGAGAAAGTAAAACAGAGCTGGAGGAATCAGGCTCCCTCTCTTCAGATTATACTACAAAGCTACAGTAATCAAAACAGTATGCTACTGGCACAAAAACAAACGTAGATCAATGGAAAAGGATAGAAAGCCCAGAAATAAGCCTATGCACTTATGGTCAATTAATCAATGACAAAGGAAGGAAGACTATCTAATGGAAAAAAGACAGTCTCTGCAATAAATGGTGCTGGGAAAACTGGACAGCTACATGTAAAAAAAAAAAGTGCAACTAGAACACTCTTTAACACCATACACAAAAATAAACTCAAAATGGATTTAAGACCTAAATATAAGACCAGAAACTATAAAAATCTTAGAGGAAAACATAGGCAGAATACTCTTTGACATAAAATGCAGCAATATATTTTTTGATCCATCTCCTAGAGTAATGGAAATAAAAACAAATGTGACCTAATGAAACTCTAAAAACTTTTTGACAGCAAAGGAAACCATAAACAGAATGAAAAGACAACCCACAGAAAGGGAGAAAATATTTTCAAATGAAGCGACAGACAAGGCATTAATCTCAAAAATTTACAAACAGTCATGCTGCTCAGTAACAAAAAAAACCAAACAACCCAATCAAAAAACAGGCAGAAGACCTAAACAGACATTTCTCTAAAGAAGACATACAGATGGCCAAGAGGTACATGAAAAGATGCTCAATATCACTAATCATTAGAGAAATGCAAATCAAGACTACAATGAGGTATCACCTCACACCAGTCAGAATGGCCATCATCAAAAATTCTATAAACAATAAATGCTGGAGACGGTGTGGAGAAAAAGGAGCCTTCCTACACTGTTGGTGGGAATGTAAATTGGTACAACCATGATGGAGAACAGTATAGAGTTTCCTTAAGAAACTAAAAATTGAGCTACCATATGATCCAGCAATCCCACTCCTGGGTATATATCTGGAGAAAAACATGGTTCGAAAGGATACACACACTCCAGTGTTCACTGCAGTGCTGTTTACAATAGCCAAGACATGGAAGCAACCTTAATGTCTATTGACAGATGAATGGATAAAGAAGATGTGGTACATAAATACAATGGAATATTACTCAGCCATAAAAAGGAATGAAATAATGCAACAACATGAAATGAAATTTGCCACAACATGGATGGACCTAGAGATTATCATATTCAGTGAAGTAGGTCAGACAAAGACAAATATCATATGATACTGCTTATATGCGGAATATAAAAAAATAATAAATTGAACTTACTCACAAAACAGAAATAGACTCACAGACTTAGAGAACAAGCTTATGGTTACCAGGAGGGAGGAGTAGGGTGGGGGAGGGACAGATTGGAAGTTTGGGATTGACATATACACACTGCTATATATAAAATAACCAACAATGACCTACTGTATAGCACAGGGAACTCTGCTCAGTACTCTGTAATAACCTAAATGGGAAAAGAATTTGAAAAAGAATAGATACATATACACATATAACTGAATTACTTTGCTATACACTTGAAACTAACACAACATTGTTAATCAACTATACTCCAATATAAAATTTTTTAAAAAATTTAAGTTTTTCTTGGATAAAAAAATCACTGCCAATATTCCTATCATTTCATTCTTTAAAGGTTTTATTAGAAGGAAAAGATACCTGATTTTTCTGATAAACTTTATATCATTATACAGTTCTCTTCTTGAAAGCAAAGCATAAGAAATTTGAGCATAAAACAAAAACAAATAGAAGTCAAGTTCAATTTGAAGACTATCATTTCCTAGTCTCTTATTATCCAAACCAATACAATTAAAAAACATAAAGATCCTATTTTACACTTATTACAATTTTGAATCTAAATTATTGAAATGTGGAAAGGATACACATAAAAGGTTGTTTCTTAATTTTAAAATTACATTAAAAATAAAAATAGGTAAACACTGGACATCTCCCAAGATAGGACTCCTGAAATTTCCATCCACAAACCCCCTGCCATCTCACACTTTGCTCTCATTTATTTTAAATGAATAAATATTTTTTACTTAGGTGTGTGGCTTTTAGAATCAGAAGTCAGTGAACATTTATAATTGATTTCTTAGATATAAACTGAGAACTTATCCTTGCTCTATTAAAATTGATATCTATTTAAATAACCTTACAAGAGTTACTTTGAAAAGGAAACAGAAGAGAAAAGAAAGTTTCAGAAACTGTCACACCAAGTCAGTTGCTATTACATAGATAAACATTGAGGCAGAGCATGACTGGGGTAAAAAGCAAAATAATCAAATCCCCCAAATTATTTATGAGAGTATCATTATATCTCCTTCGCTGGAGTCCAAAAATATACCAGGGTGATAAAATTGGTTTTGTCAAATGTGCCATGCAATTGGGTCAATGTTCCTATTTGGGTCAGATGTGACTCTAGTTGGTAAGAATACTGCAAAGTCATATGGTTTATTGTAATGAATAAAAATGGTTTTTATATAGACACATATACATGTCATATACACACATATAACAAATGATTATTTTTGTAGTACAATGATGAATGTAGGGCAGTTTCATAATATACAGAGAGCAAAGTGGGATGCTAATGATGTAATCTCCCTTTTTTGAAATTCAAAAGTTCACACTCTGGGGGCCTCCCTGGTGGCGCAGTGGTTGAGAGTCCGCCTGCCGATTCAGGGGATACGGGTTTGTGCCCCGATCTGGGAGGATCCCATATGCCGCGGAGCGGCTGGGCCCGTGAGCCATGGCCGCTGGGCCTGCACATCCGGAGCCTGTGCTCCGCAACGGGAGAGGCCACGACAGTGAGAGGCCCGCATACCGCACAAAAAAAAAAAAAAAAAAAGTTCACACTCTGTAGGTGTGTATTTTAGTAACAAACCTAAGGTATTCCCCTTTTGCATCTGCAGAAATTTCTAACTAAATACTGGCCCCTAAATGAAAACTATATGAAGCACGCATACAGTTTTGTGCTTATAAATATTTGGAGAGAGATATTAAAAACAGGTTTATCAATTAAATTAATATTTATTACATCATTTCCATGTGCCAAATGTTCTAGGTGCTAGTATTGTTGATACTGTCTCTTCCTTTAATGTTTGGTAGAATGCATCAGTGAAGCCATTTGACTGGAAATTTTCTGTGTGGAAATGTTTTTAACCACAAATTCAATTCCTCTAATAGGTATAGGGCTTTTCAGGTTATCTGTTTCTTCTTGAGTGAGAGTTGGTAGTTCGTGTCTTTCAGGAAATCTGTCTGTATCACCTAACTTTTCAAATTGTTGGTATAAAGTTGATTAAAAATTTCCCCTTTTATCCTCTTCAGACTTATAGGATCTATAGTGTTGTTCCTTTTCTCACCTTAGGATCGGTAACATATTCTTTTCACTGATCAGTCTGGCTAATAGGTTTTTCAAGTTTATTGATATTCTCAAAAAAATAGCTTTCAATTTCATTGATTTTTCATGCTTGTTTTTCAGTTTTCTATTTTCTTTATTTCTGTTTTTATCTTTCTGATTTCTTTTCTTCTGCTTACTTTGGGTTAAATTTAGTTTTCTTTTCCTAATGTCTTAGAAAGCATAGGTCACAATGTGGACTCATTTATTTTTAAAGTAATGTAACTGTTTAAGCTCTAAATTTCCTTTATGTACTACTTTAACTGCATCCCAAGAATTCTGACATATCTTGTTTTCAATTTCATTCAGTCCCAAATATGTTCTATTTTTCTTCAGCTGGAAAGATATACTGTATTCTTGGACTGGAAGAATCAATATTCTTAAAATGACCATATTATCCAAGTCAATCTACAGATTCAATGCAATCTGTTTCAAAAAACCAATGGCATTTTTCACAGAACTAGAATAATTATAAAATTTATATAGAAACACAAAAGACGCCAAATAGCCAAAACAATCCTGAGAAAGAAGAACAGAGATGATTTGCAAACGATGTGACCGACAAAGGATTATTCTCCAAAATTTACAAATAGCCCATGTGGCTCAATATCATAAAAACAAACAACCCAATGAAAAAATGGGCAGAAGACCTAAACAGACATTTCTCCAAAGAAGACATACAGATGGCCAAGAGGTACATGAAAGGATGTTCAACATTGCTAATTATTAGAGAAATGCAAATCAAAACTAAAATGAGGCATCACGTCACACCATTCTGACAGCCATCATCAAAAAAATCTACAAACAATAACTGCTGAAGTGGGTGTGGAGAAAGGGAACCTTCCTACGCTGTTGGTGGGAATGTAAATTGGTACAGCCTCTAGGGAGAGAAGTATGGAGGTTCCTTAAAAAACTAAAAATTGAGCTACCATATGATCCAGCAATCCTACTCCTGGGCATATATCTGCAGAAAAACATGGTTTGAAAGGATACATGCACCCCAATGTCCATTTCAGCACTGTTTACAACAGCCAAGACATGGAAGCAACCTAAATGTCCATCGACAGAGGAATGGATAAAGAAGATGTGGTACATAAATACAATGGAATATTATTCAGCCATTAAAAAGAATTAAATAATGCCATTTGCAGCAACATGGATGGCCCTGGAGATTATCATACTAAGTGAAGTAAGTCAGACAGAGATAGACAAATATCATATGATATCACTTATATTTGGAATCTAAAGAAAATGATACAAATGAACTTATTTACAAAACAGAAACAGATTCACAGACTTAGAAAATGAACTTATGGTTACTAGGGGTGAACGGTTAGTGGGAGGGATAGATTGGAAGTTTGGGATTGACATGTACGCACTGCTATATTTAAAGTAGATAACCAACAAGGACATACTGTATAGCACAGGGAACTCTGTTTAAGATCCTATAATAACCTAAATGTGAAAAGAATTTGAAAAATAGATACATGTATACATATAACTGAATCACTTTGCTGTACACCCGAAACTAACATAACATTGTTAATCAACTATTCTCCAATATAAAATAAAAATTTTAAAAAATTTAAAAAGTTATCTGAAAGAAATTTGCTCAAAAAAAAAAAAAAAGCTGGAGGAATCAAGCTCCTTGACTTAAGACTATACTACGAAGCTACAGTAATCACAACAGTGTGGTACTGCCACAAAAACAGATACATAGATCAATGGAACAGAATAGAGAGCCCAGAAATAAACTCACACACTTATGTTCAATTAATCTACAACAAAGTAGGCAAGAATATACAATGGAGAAAAGACAGTCACTTCAATAAGTAGTTCTGGGAAAACTGAACAGCTACATGTAAAAGAATGAAATTAGAACGTTCTCTAACACCATGTACAAAAATAAACTCTTTGATCCAAGTCTTATTTACAGATGTTGGTTTATTTTGTTTGGGAATTTTCCAGATTTCTTTCCCTTATGGTTTTCTAATTTAATCCCATGTTTGTTATATAGTATAATTTGCAATATTTGAATGCTTTTAAATTTATTCAGATATGCATTATGACCATGATGTGATCTATCTTGGTAAAACTTCTATGTGCAATTAAGAGGAATGTATATTTTGCTACTATTGAGTAGAAGGTTCTAAAAATATTTATTAGGTAAAGTTTGTTTATAGTGTTATTCAAGTCTTCTTTTTTTTTAACATCTTTATTGGAGTATAATTGCTTTACAATGGTGTGTTAGTTTCTGCTTTATAACAGGGAGGAGATATTCGAGTCTTCTTGATTCTTATTTTTGTTTTGTTTCTATCCAGTATAAAATCTTTCACTATAATTGGGTATCTGTCCATTTCTGCTTTCAATTCTATTAATTTTTGTTTAATTTATCTGTAAACTTTGTAATTAGGAACACAAACATTTAGGAATGTTTTATGCTCTTTATCATTAAAAAATGGCCTATTTTATTGATGGCAATATTCTTTGCTTTAAATTTATTTCATTTCATATTAATATAGCCATTGCAGCTTTCTTTATATTAGCTTAGCACTGCATATATTTTCCCATTATTTGGCTTTGAACCATTTATGTCTCTATGTTTCAGGAAGGCTTACTGTATACCACATGTTTATTTGCATCTTGCTTTTTTATGCAATCTGACTTATCTGTCATTTAATGGGGTACATGACCAATTATATTTAATATGATTTACTACTATTTTAAGGTTTAGTTCTACCATCTTCCTTATCATTTTTATTTGTCCCCTCTGATCTTTGTATCCTTTTTCATCTTTACTCCCATCTTCTGGAATAATTGGTTACTTTTCAATCCATTGTATCTTCTTTATGGGCTTATTAACTATTCATCTTTTTAAGTTATTACTTTATCATTAACTCTCATTAACTTATATAATTAACTTTTCACAATCTAACTTTAAGTAATACTGTATCACTTAAAGGATAGTAGAAAAATCATGTGACATTATTAGTCCATCTTCCCTCCACTGGACTTTGTCCTATTGTTTTCACACATTTTGCTTTTCCAAATGGTGTAAATGTCACAACATTAGTATTTTTGCTTTAAACTGAGGATATTTTTCTGGGGCCACACATTAAATGTTTTAAACACTGCAGGTCACATGAGATCTGTTGCACATGGTTACTTGGTTTTTGTTTTTGCTTATGTCTGATTATAGTTAAGTATGCAAAAATTATTCTTAGTTCTCAAGCCATATAAAATAGGTTGTAGGTCCACAGGCCTTATTTTGCCAACTACTGTATTAAACAGTCCATTACCTTTCAAAGAGAATTAAAAGTAAGAAAAAAAGCCTTTTATATTTACTCACATATTTACCATTTCCAGTGTTATTTATTCCATGTCAATACTGATTTCTATCTCTTTTCCTTCTGATGGAATGATTTTCTTTAATGTTGCTTACAGCATTGATTTGCTAGTGGTAATATTTTCACCTTTTATATGCCTGAAAATGTCCTTTGATATTGAATAATGTTTTTGCCAATTATTCAATTATAAGTTGGCAGGGTTTTCTTTTTTTTTAATATGTTAAAACTGTTCAAAAAGTATCTCTTCATTTGTATTATTTCTCACAAGAAGTCGGTTGTCAGTCCTATCTTTGTTTTTCTATATATAACATTTTGAGAGGTAATTTTAAGAGAAAGAGAAATATCATATATTTTTACTTATATGTGGAATTTAAAAAACAAACAAACAAAACAAAACAAAATAGAAATAGACCCATAGATACAGAGAACAATCTTGTGGTCACCAGAGAAGAGGAGGGTGAAAGGCAAGCAAAATGGGTGAAAGGGATTAAGGGATACAAACTGTCAGTTATAACAAATAAGCCACAGTGATGTAATGTAAAGCCTAGAGAATATAGTCAATAATATTATAATAATTTTACATGGTAACAGCTGGTTATTAGACTTATGGTGATCAATTTGTTATGTATATAAATGTTGAATCACTGTATGATATGCCTGAAATAAATATACTATTGTGTGTCAACTATTCTTCAATTAAAAAAAAAAGACTTAAAGAGCTTTAAGGGATATAACAACAAAATGCAATGCGTAGAATCTGAATACTGAGTCAAAAAACAACAGCAAGCTAAAGACATTTGAGATGCAACCCAGGAGATTTCAATATGGACTACCTGTTAAATAAGTTAAGAATTATGTTTAATATTGGTATTATAATGACCATGAATATATGAGAAAATTTCTCACTTTTTGAAAGTATGTGCAGAAGCACATAGCATGAATTTTGTGTATAATAGAAAGTTATTTTTAAAAAAGCATTGAGAGGGGAAAAAAAAAGCAATGAGAGTTTTATGGCTATTAAAACATACCATTAGCCCTCTATAAACAAAATACTATCATTTTAATTTTTTATGTTGCTTAAGCAATAAGGAAGAGCAAGGGTGATTTTGAGATTAATAACATATAGTATCCGTATAAAGTGGAGTCAAGATACCTTGGTCATCAGGAAAATGAGGTTTATTCCAGAATCTATCACTCAAGAGGTGAAATAAAATTGAAGATTATAGCTCAGATCTTGCTGTGAAGGGCTACAAAGACCTAGCCTGTGGATGGCTATTCAGAAGTTTAGCTTCGCCTCTAATTCAAAGCTGTGTGTTTATGGCTCTTGACAAGCTCTAGGCAAAATGCAAATCTTCTTTGCTCCATAGAGCATGCCAAATGACAGTGAGGCTTGGGCTCTGAAGTCTGACAACAGGGATTACCCTCTGGTTCCACATAACAGCAGATTAGGATAGAAATCCAAGGCGAGGTGTAACAGAGTCAACAGTTAGGACTAGTCCAATGTTGGGGATTACTGCCAGAAATATTTCAATCACAAAATAATTGATACTATGTACAAAGCCATATATGATTGAATTTTTCAAAAATTTTAGGGGCACTTAAATTTTGTTTCTGCCATTTAAACCCACAGACAAAAATCTGAATTAAAAATACAGTTCAGTTCCCACCAAATATACCAATGAACCCTTGGGAGTATAAAAGACATAATACCTTTCACATCTTTAGTGTTGGAATTTGAATAAAATGTTCTAGAAGATAATTCTCAAAATTATATAGTTCTGGGTAAGAGCAACGTATGACAGCACTGACATCATGGCTCACAGATTCTATCAGGGCATAAATAATGTATTTCTTTATTTCCAATTTTCTGATCATCCAAGGTGGAATTCATAATGAAGCAACTTCAAAAGATATACCCATTGCCTTGATGCTCTGGACTATCATTTAAATGAATCTAGAGGGTATTTTAAATTTAGTGTTTATAATGTTTACAGTGTTTCTTCTTGTTCTAACTTGGATTTCAACATCTGCAAAAATCAATATTTCAATCTAGGCTACTTTTTTATGACCTTCTAGACATCTCCCTCTTGCATCTCACAGGGATGTCAAAGACTAGTTTCACCACATTTATCCATACAGCTGTTCTTTCTCCTTTCTTCTTCCATATAGAGATGGCATTATTTCCCTGTCATTCAAACAGAAACCTGAAAGCTGTAGGCAAACTTCCTTTTCCTTTGCTCTCCATCCTAATAGCACCAAATGAGCTTTCAGCTTATCTATATCTCTGCAATCTGTCCCCTCTTCTCTGTTATTTTTTTTTTTTTTCCCTAAGGAAGGGATTTCATAACCCCAGATCATTGCAGTAGTCTCCTTACTGGTTTCTTGTCTCCCTTCACCATTCATCCTGCATTCTACTCCCCTCACACTCTGTGCAATGCCACTCTGTCACCCCACTAAGAGAAAGTCATTCAGAATCTCTCCTTGCTGCCTCATCTCCCAGACAACTTACATGTAGGTCCTAAGCTCCAGGGGCAAACCCATGAGCCCCTTGAACGTCCATCACTTCTGAACCCTCCTGGCATACAGCTATTTGTCCTTATTACTCAACTCCAACATCAGTTTCCTCTTGGAAGTCTCTACAGACATGCCTTCTTCTCTCCACTTCCTCTAGCTGGGAGCCGGGAAGGCAGCCTATTTATTGTGTGCCTGTGCCACCCTGATTTTACTTCAGTGCTGATGCTGAATTTTTATTGTTTTAAGCATTTGTTTCCTTCCTTCAAAAGTGGCCTATCAGGCTTCCCTGGTGGCGCAGTGGTTGAGAGTCCGCCTGCCGATGCAGGGGACACGGGTTCGTGCCCCGGTCTGGGAAGATCCCACATGCCGCGGAGAGGCTGGGCCCGTGAGCCATGGCCGCTGAGCCTGCGCATCCGGAGCCTGTGCTCTGCAATGGGAGAGGCCACAACAGTGAGAGGCCCGCATACCGCAAAAAAAAAAAAAAAAAAAAGTGGCCTATCTCTAGGCAGGGGTGGTTTTTTTGTTTGTTTGTCTTAAAATTCATATTGCCTAATGCGGGGTTTGCTATATAATAAGATTCAAAAGTATTGTTGAATAAACTGTATTTGGTGTGAAATTGGAGAGTAAAAATTAATTGTGAGATTAAAATCTACCTAAAATTGAAACGTTTTCCTGCTTTATATATTTCTCTTGTGAGATTCATAAGCTTGTTACTTTAGAAAGGAAAGCATTTTTTATAGAAATAAACACCAAGTAGTGTTATCACAACTTGCATATGAAAAGTAAAAATTTCAATTCACGAGCAAGATGTTTTATCTATCTGATGCCAAACATCTGGATGTTTATATAATCAGCAATGATTGGTTAATTTGATCTAATTTTTCATCTGGTGTTCAGCATCATGTAGCAACAACTTATATTTCTAATATCATATAACATGTTTTATACAAACACAAAAGAAAAATGTGTTTATGTTTAGTAAAATATCAGATGGTCCCAATTTTCCTTTTTATAGCTTTGCTTCTATAATTTTGAGGTGTTTTACAGAGAAGATATTCATGCCCTCCCACATATCAATAATCTAGGCATTCTCATCCATATTTCATAAGTGAGGAGGCTCTGTATGTTGTCCTGGCACATACAACATTGTGGAGAGCTATGATTTGAAACAAGGTCTTTCTGACTTTAACATTTGAGGTATTAACATCCAAATTACACTAAATTTTAGACTTATGACCTCAGCCCATCTCAATACAGATCACTTTTTAATACTGCATTTATGCAAAGAGCATGCACTGAAAGTCCTTGGTATCATGTCATGATAATCTCTCTGATCCCTCTTTATATTTTAAAATGTTTCATTCATACACTCCCCAAATAAAATCTTCACTAAGATGTAGTCTTACGGTTGGCATAACAGGTCCTAAGGAGCCTCTTTTCCATCAAGACATCATGACAGATCTAAAAAGCTACCAGGATGGCCTCTCACAATTACTTTTTATTCTCCAATTCCACACTTAATTCAATTTATTCAACAATAATTTTCAATCTTATTATATAGCAAACCCTGCACTAGGCAATATGGATATACAAACAAACAAAAGGAATTTAAAATTTGGAACTAAAGATATTTTATTTAATCACCCACAAGATCCTTCACTATGCCTTGTTTTACTTTTGCCTATGCAAATTCCAAGTTCCCTAGGAAAATTTCAGGGCATATATGCTGGTCTTTTTTTTTTTTTTTTTTTTTGCTGTACGCGGGCCTCTCACTGTTGTGGCCTCTCCCGTTGCGGAGCACAGGCACCGGACGCGCAGGCTCAGCGGCCATGGCTCACGGGCCCAGCCGCTCCGCGGCATATGGGATCCTCCCAGACCGGGGCACGAACCCGTATCCCCTGCATCGGCAGGCGGACTCTCAACCACTGCGCCACCAGGGAGGCCCTATGCTGGTCTTATTCAATGTTCCATATCTCCATGTCCATTTCTTCTAATCTGTGTATGAGTCCAATATTTCTGTTAATACAGCAGACCAGATAAGATGAAGCTATTCTGACTATCTTTCAAGTATTTCAGTTAATTGTATTTTTTCCCTAAAATATTTCCTATTCATTTCCACTATTTTAGAGTCTCTACAAAAAGCAGTATTTGTTTTCTTTAAAATTTTTATCTACAAAGTATTCAAGTAAAGGCTCTGTAGTCATACAGAAGAGGGGTTGGATTCTGTCTCTATCACTTACTAATTGTTGTCAACTTGGGAAAGTTCCCCAGTTCTCTAGGCCTGTTTCTTTTTACTTATAAAGGCTTATATGATTCTAAATTATAGGATTTTTATGAAGATTAAAGAAGATAAAGCATGAAAAGCACAGTGCCCTGAAGAGTAAATTCTCAATAAATCCTAGCAATTATGATGCTGATGAGAATGATGATGATGTAACCAATGTAAATCAATATTGCTAGAAGGACTATTAGATAACAATCAGTGATTTGCAAACCTCAGTGTGTAGTAAAAGATTACCTGGTGTGCTTGTAACCTGGGCCCACAACCCCATAGAGATTAACTCAGTAAGGAGGAGGGGGATTCTACCAGGAAGGCCTCAGACAACACTGTAAGAAACGCTGGACTAGTGAACTCCAAGTCCATTACATATCTATCCCATTATGATTTTGAATTTACCCTCCCATGTTTTTACATAACCCCTGTCCCTCGCTCACCTTGCCCCTGCTCTTGAGGCTTGGCAGACAGGGGAAGTGCAGCTTTGGAGAGGAAAGTGGGGCAGGCACTGTCTCTAATGCCTGCCCTAGGAGCTGCAGGGTCTCAGAGCAGCACTCCACGTCTCCCTCATTTTTTAGCATCAAGTAGCTTATCTGTAATCAGAGTGGCTCTGGCTGCTTGCTAAAGAATATATTCCTTTGAGCCTGACTTATAAAGGGGATAGAACAAAGGAATGAACAAAAACTTCTTTCCAGCTGGTAACAAATCACTAGTAAATAATAAGACAGGAACAAAGCAAAACCAGAAATGCATTAAAATAGCAGCTCTCACCTTAATTATTTAAAAGGCCAAAATTAAGTTGTTGATCTAAGTGGACATAAAGTGGGTACAAAGAAATAATTATAGTTACACATATATACATTATGTAGGAATACATTTTAGAAATACATATATATATAACATACAGTATCGTATATACAATAAAACAGTTTGTGTGTGTGTCTTATAAAACTCCAATTGATGTCACTACCTATGATATGTAAACAATTGTTTCAATTTTCCACTTTTGGTTAAGGTATGCTGTACCACTGAAAGAAAACAGCACTTTACAAATTTGTCTGGAAAGAGAAAACAGAGGTACTTTTTCATTTTGCAAATAAACTCTTATCCTAGATTTCCTTTTTTTTTTTTTTTTTTTTGACAAACTACCTTTCCTGACAACTTCCTTTGAATTTGATGAACTCATTTAGGATCAACTGTATTTTTTCCCTCCTATGCATTCAGAAGAGGTAAAATGTAGACTTTGACAAAATGGCTGGCTCAGGCAAAGGCCTGCGGGTGGATTCAAGACCCGGCTGTGCTTACCTCCTGCAATTTGCTCTGTGAATCTCAAGTCAGAGTCCAGCTGAGAGAAGAATGGCCTCACTTTTAAAAGCTACAAGCCAAGAGAATGTAAAGTCAACAGAGGCCACAGTCCCCTCAGTCAGGAATAGCAATGTGACTTTTTCTCCACGTCTCTTATACCAGTTCTCCAGCCAGGAGGATGTTACAGCCCAGACTGGGAAGAGACTGTCACTTTACCAAGGGGAAAACCAAAGCCTGTAAAGAAAAAAAGCATCTCTGAAACATAACCCCTTGAAGAATAAATAATAATGTCTTAATATCAGTATTTGTTATTATGAGTTATGATTATTTTAATGCTTTGTCTCAGGATCTGCTTTGAGTAGTATTAACTGTTCCTGCTTTCCACGGGATTGAGGGCCTTGTAAATAAAAACACTAATTGAGCAGGTCTTGAGGGCCCAGTCATTCCATCGATAATTCCAAGGGGATGAACTATTATGACTGTGCAAACATGGAACATAGGAAGCTTATCAAATTTTTTATGTGACAGAAATTATTTCTGATCAAAGCCGACTCCCAGGATAAATTCAAATTATACAGCTGCTTTTATGGATTATGTAAAGCAGTCTGGCAATGAAAGCTGTAGGGTATTTGTACTAATATTAGCTCAAATTGGGTCCATGTTTGACTCTAAAAGCCAGTTGCAGCTTAAGTTTAAGAATTTCAGTATTAATGGTGATTTTCCTAAATGAATCAGCTGTCAAGCACGCCCCCAGTGAATATGTACATCAAAGAAACTGAGTCTTTCTGGTACAGTGGTTACTTTCTTCAATAGATCATCACTGTGTAGCAAAACAATGTTTCCCCAGGCACTTACAAAACTGATATATTTCACATTCACATGCTAACTTCAAATCTGTCAGATCTCAATGTTCACTGCTGAGAGGTCAAATAAAAGTGATTTGTTGGGAGAGATCCTTTATTTCTAAGTTTATTACATGTCAGGCACATACTCTAAGACATTGCTCAGAATCACTCACAACATACCAGATTGTCCCTATGACTCAAATCAAAAGGTCAATATCTATATTAAGAAAGAAAGTACATTTCATGATCATTGCAAAATTCATTTTAAATTAATACTTTATGAAAAGGGCTTTATTTTTATACTACTTTGTATCTTTGCTGAATATTTTTCAGACAACTCTGCATATTGGGTAATCAGCAAAGCCTATTTGCACTTGTAAAAAATAAATCTGTTTCCCTAAGTGACTATGTGGTCTGAGGTTGGATTAAGGCATCTATCAAAATGTTATCCAGGGGGCTTCCCTGGTGGCACAGTGGTTGAGAGTCCGCCTGCCGATGCAGGGGATACAGGTTCGTGCCCCGGTCCGGGAAGATCCCACATGCCGCAGAGCAGCTAGGCCCGTGAGCTATGGATGCTGAGCCTGAGTTTCCGGAGCCCGTTGCTCTGCAACGGGAGAGGCCACAACAGTGAGAGGCCCGCGTACCGCGAAAAAAAAAAAAAAAATGTTATCCAGGGCCCAAATAGACTGATGATGTGCTTACAGTAATATTTGTACAAAAGGCAGATTCCTGTATATCATTTCTCACAGACTTTTAAAATAGACTCAATTTAAAAAATTGTATGGAAACACAAAAGACCCTGAAAAGCCAAAGCTATCCTGAGAAAGAAAACCAGAGATGGGGGAATCAGGCTCCCTGACTTCAGACTACACTACAAAGCCACAATAATCAAAACAGTATGGTACTGGTGCAAGGACAGAAATATCAATCAATGGAACAGGATAGAAAGGCCAGAAATAAACTCACCCACCTATGGTCAATTAATCTATGACAAAGGAGGCAAGAATATACAATGGAGAAAAGACAGTCTTTTTAATAAGCAGTGCTTATTCAACTGCATAGCTCCATGTAAAAGAATGAAATTAGAACATTCCCTAAAACCATACACCAAAATAAATTCAAAAGAGATAAAAGACCAAAATGTAAGGCTAGACACTATAAAATTCTTAGAGGAAAACATAGGCCGAACACACTTTGACATAAATTGCAGCAATATCTTCTTTGATCCACCTCCTAGAGTAATGAAAATAAAAACAAAAATAAACAAATAGGGCCTAATTAAACTTAAAGCTTCGGCACAGCAAAGGAAATGTTAAACAAAACAAAAAGACAACCCACAGAATGGGAGAAAATATTTGCAAATGAAGCGACTGACAAGGGATTAGTCTCCAAAATATACAAACAGCTCATGCAGCTCTGTATCAAAAAAACCAGACAACCCAATCAAAATCTGGGCAGAAGATCTAAATAGACATTTTTCCAAAGCAGTCATACATATGGCCAAAAGCACATGAAGAGATGCTCAACATCATTAATTATCAGAGAAATGTAAATCAAAACTACAATGAGGTATCAACTCACACCAGTCAGAATGGCCATCATCAAAAACTCTATAAACAATAAACGCTGGAGAGGGTGTGGAGAAAAGGGAACCCTCCTACACTGTTGATGAGAATGTAAATTAGTACAGCCACTACGGAAAACAGTATGCAGGTTCCTTAGAAAACTAAAAATAGAGCTACCATATGATCCAGCAATCCTACTCCTGGGCATATACCTGGAGAAAACCATAATTCAAAAAGATACACGCAACCTAATGTTCACTGCATCACTATTTACAATAACCAGAACATGAAAGCAACCTAAATGTCCAACAACAGAGGAATGGATAAATGTATATATAAATGGATATATATACAATGATATATTACTCAGCCTTAAAAAAAGAACGGAGAGGGCTTCCCTGGTGGCGCAGTGGTTGAGAGTCTGTCTGTCGATGCAGGGGACATGGGTTCGTGCCCGGGTCCGGGAAGATCCCACATGCTGCGGAGCGGCTGGGCCCCTGAGCCATGACCGCTGAGCCTGCACGTCCGGAGCCTGTGCTCCGCAACGGGAGAGGCCACAACAGTGAGAGGCCCACATACCGCAAAAAAAAAAAAAAAAAAAAAAAAAGAACGGAGAGAGAGAGGGGGAAGATGGTGGAAGAGTAAAACGCGGAGAGCACCTTCCTCCCCACAGATACATCAGAAATACATCTACACGTGGAACAACTCCTACAGAACACCCACTGAACACTGGCAGAAGACCTCAGACCCCCCAAAAGGCAAGAAACGCCCCACGTATCTGGGTAGGGCAAAAGAAAAAAGAATAAACAGAGACAAAAGAATAGGGACGGGACCTGCACCTCTGGGAGGGAGCTGTGAAGGAGGAAAGGTTTCCACACACTAGGAAGCCCCTTCGTGGGCGGAGACTGCGGGTGGCAGAGGCGGTAAGCTTCGGCGCCTTGGAGGAGAGCACAGCAACAGGGGTGCGGAGGGCAAAGTGGAGTGATTCCCGCACAGAGGATCGGGGCCGACCGGCACTCAACAGCCTGAGAGGCTTGTCTGCTCACACGCTGGGGTGGGCGGAAGCTGAGGGCTGAGGCTCGGGCTTCCATCCGATCCCAGGGAGAGGACTGGGGTTTGCAGCGTGAACACAGCCTGAAGGAGTTAGTGCACCACGGCTAGCCAGGAGGGAGTCCAGGAGAAGTCTGGAACTGCCTAAGAGGCAAGTGACTTTTTCTTGCCTCTTTGTTTCCTGGTGCACGAGGAGAGGGGATTAAGAGCGCTGCTTAAAGGAGCTCCAGAGTCGGGCACAAGCCGCGGCTATCAGCACAGACCCCAGATACTGGCATGAGATGCTAAGGCTGCTGCTACCGCCACCAAGAAGCCTGTGTGCGAGCACAGGTCACTCTCCACACCTCCCCTCCCAGGAGCCTGTGCAGCCTGCCACTGCCAGGGTCCCGGGATCCAGGGACAACTTCCCCGGGAGAACACATGGCGCCTCAGGCTGATGCAATGCCACACCGGCCTCTGCCGCCGCAGACTCGCCCCGCATCCGGACCCCTCCCTCCCTCTGGCCAGAGAGAGCCAGAGCCCCCGAATCAGCTGCTCCTTTAACCCCGTCCTGTCTGAGCAAAGTACAGATGCCCTCCGGCGACCTACACACAGAGGCAGGGCCAAATCCAAAGCTGAACCCCAGGAGTTGTGAGAATAAAGAAGAGAAAGGGAAATTTCTCCCAGCAGCCTCAGGAGCAGCAGATTAAATCTCCACAATCAACTTGATGTACCCTACATAGGTGGAATCCCTGAACAGACAATGAATCACCCCAAATTGAGGAGGTGGACTTTGAGAGCAAGATATATTATTTTTTCCCCTTTTCCTCTTTTTGTGAGTGTGTATGTGTATGCTTCTGTGTGAGATTGTCTGTATAGCTTTGCTTGCACCATTTGTCCTAGGGTTCTTTCCATCCGTTTTTGGTGTTGTTGTTTGTTTGTTTTTACTTTAATAAAAAGAACTTTTCTCTTAATAATTATTTTTTATTTTAATAACTTTATTTTATTTTACCTTACTGTATTTTATCTTGTTTCTTTCTCTTTCTTTCCTTCCTTTCTCCCTCCCTCCCTCCCTCCCTTCCTTCCTTCCTTCCTTCCTTCCAACTTTTTCTCCCTTTTATTCTGAGCCATGTGGATGAAAGGCTCTTGGTGCTGCAACCATGAGTCAGTGCTGTGTCTCTGAGGTGGGAGAGCCAACTTCAGGACACTGGTCCACAAGAGACCTCCCAGCTCCACGTAATACCAAATGGCGAAAATCTCCCAGAGATCTCCATCTCAACACCAACACCCAGCTTCACTCAAGGACCAGCAAGCTACAGTGCTGGACACCCTATGCCAAACAATTAGCAAGACAGGAACACAAC
Organism: Mesoplodon densirostris; assembly: GCF_025265405.1. Classification (NCBI taxonomy): domain Eukaryota; kingdom Metazoa; phylum Chordata; class Mammalia; order Artiodactyla; family Ziphiidae; genus Mesoplodon; species Mesoplodon densirostris. Next base: position 47,782,431 of record NC_082674.1, read on the forward strand.
CCCACCCATTAGCAGAGAGGCTGCCTAAAATAATAATAAGTCCACAGACACCCCAAAACACACCACCAGACATGGACCTGCCCACCAGAAACACAAGACTCAGCCTCATCCACCAGAACACAGGCACTAGTCCCCTCCACCAGGAAGCCTACACAACCCACTGAACCAATCCTAGCCACTAGGGCCAGACACCAAAAACAACGGGAACTAAGAACCGGCAGCCTGCAAAAACGAGACCACAACCACAGTAAGATAAGCAAAATGAAAAGACAGAGAAACAGACAGCAGATGGAGGAGCAAGATAAAAACCCACCAGACCTGACAAATGAAAAGGAAATAGGCAGTCTACCTGATAAAGAATTCAGAATAATGATAGTAAAGATGATCCAAAATCTTGGAAATAGAATAGAGAAAATGCAAGAAACATTTAACAAGGACCTAGAAGAACTAAACAGGAAACAAGCAATTTTGAACAACACAATAAATGAAATTAAAAATACTCTAGAAGGGATCAATAGCAGAATAACTGAGGCAGAAGAACGGTAAGTGACCTGGAAGATAAAATAGTGGAAATAACTACTGCAGAGCAGAATAAAGAAAAAAGAATGAAAAGAACTGAGGACAGTCTCAGAGACATCTGGGACAACATTAAATGCACCAACATTCGAATTATAGGGGTCACAGAAGAAGAAGAGAAAAAGAAAGGGACTGAGAAAATATTTGAAGAGATTATAGTTGAAAACTTCCCTAATATGGAAAGGAAATAGTTAATCAAGTCCAGGAGGCACAGAGAGTCCCATACAGGATAAATCCAAGGAGAAACATGCCAAGACACATATTAATCAAACTATCAAAAGTTAAACACAAAGAAAACATACTAAAAACAGCAAGGGAAAAACAACAAATAACACAAAAGGGTATCCCCATAAGGTTAACAGCTGATCTTTCAGCAGAAACTCTGCAAGCCAGAAGGGACTGGCAGGACATATTTAAAGTGATGAAGGAGAAAAATCTACAACCAAGATTACTCTACCCAGCAAGGATCTCATTCAGATTTGATGGAGAAATTAAAACCTTTACAGACAAGGAAAAGCTGAGAAAGTTCAGCACCACCAAACCATCTTTACAACAAATGCTAAAGGAACTTCTCTAGGCAAGAAACACAAGAGAAGGAAAAGACCTACAATAACAAACCCAAAACAATTAAGAAAATGGGGATAGGAACATACATATCGATAATTACTTTAAATGTAAATGGATTAAATGCTCCCACCAAAAGACACAGACTGGGTGAATGGATAGAAAAATAAGACCCATATGTATGCTGTCTACAAGAGACCCACCTCAGACCTAGGGACACATACAGACTGAAAGTGAGGGGATGGAAAAAGATATTCCATGCAAATGGAAATCAAAAGAAAGCTGGAGTAGCTATTCTCATATCAGACAAAATAGACTTTAAAATAAAGACTATTACAAGAGACAAAGAAGGACACTACATAATGATCAAGGGATCAATCCAAGAAGATATAACAATTGTAAATATTTATGCACCCAACATAGGAGCACCTCAATACATAAGGCAACTACTAATAGCCATAAAAGGGGAAATCGACAGTAACACATTCATAGTAGGGGACTTTAACACCCCTCTTTCACCAACGGACAGATCATCCAAAATGAAAATAAATAAGGAAACACAAGCTGTAAATGATACATTAAACAAGATGGACTTAATTGATATTTATAGGACATTCCATCCAAAAACAACAGAATACACATTTTTCTCAAGTGCTCATGGATTCTCCAGGATAAATCATATCTTGGGTCACAAATCAAGCCTTGGTAAATTTAAGAAAATTGAAATTGTATCAAGTATCTTTTCCGACCACAATGCTATGAGACTAGATATCAATTACAGGAAAAGATCTGTAAAAAAATACAAAAACACATGGAGGCTAAACAATACACTACTTAAAAACAAAGTGATCACTGAAGAAATCAAAGAGGAAATCAAAAAATACCTAGAAACAAATGACAATGGAGACACGAGGATCCAAAACCTATGGGATGCAGCAAAAGCAATTCTAAGAGGAAAGTTTATAGCAATACAATCCTACCTTAAGAAAAAGGAAACATCTCAAATAAACAACCTAACCCTGCACCTAAAGCAATTAGAGAAAGAAGAACAAAACAACCCCAAAGTTAGCAGAAGGAAAGAAATCATAAAGATCAGATCAGAAATAAATGAAAAGGAAATGAAAGAAACGATAGCAAAGATCAATAAAACTAAAAGCTGGTTCTTTGAGAAGATAAACAAAATTGATAAACCATTAGCCAGACTCATCAAGAAAAAAAGGGAGAGGACTCAAATCAGTAGAATTAGAAATGAAAAAGGTGAAGTAACAACTGACACTGCAAAAATACAAAAGATCATGAGAGATTACTACAAGCAACTCTATGCCAATAAAATGGACAACCTGGAGGAAATGGACAAATTCTTAGAAATGCACAACCTGCGAAGACTGAACCAGGAAGAAACAGAAAATATGAACAGATCAATCACAAGCACTGAAATTGAAACTGCGATTAAAATTCTTCCAACAAACAAAAGCCCAGGACAAGATGGCTTCATATGCGAATTCTATCAAACATTTAGAGAAGAGCTGACACCTATCCTAAGACACTGATGAAAGAAATTAAAGATGATACAAATAGATGGAGAGATATACCATGTTCTTGGATTGGAAGAATCAACAGTGTGAAAATGAGTCTACTACCCAAAGCATTCTACAGATTCAATGCAATCCCTACCAAACTACCACTGGCATTTTTCACAGAACTAGAACAAAAAATTTCACAATTTGTATGGAAACACAAAAGACCCCGAATAGCCAAAGCAATCTTGAGAATGAAAAATGGAGCTGGAGGAATCAGGCTCCCTGACTTCAGACTATACTACAAAGCTACATTAATCAAGACAGTATGGTACTGGCACAAAAACAGAAATATAGATCAATGGAACAGGATAGAAAGCCCAGAGATAAACCCACACACATATGGTCACCTTATCTTTGATAAAGGAGGCAGGAATGTACAGTGGAGAAAGGACAGCCTCTTCAATAAGTGGTGCTGGGAAAACTGGACAGGGACGTGTAAAAGTATGAGATTAGAACACTCCCTAACACCATACACAAAAATAAGTTCAAAATGGATTAAAGACCTAAATGTAAGGCCAGAAACTATCAAACTCTTAGAGGAAAACATAGGCAGAACACTCTATGACATTAATCACAGAAAGATCCTTTTGGACCCGCCTCCTAGAGAAATGGAAATAAAAACAAAAATAAACAAATGGGATCTAATGAAATTTAAAAGCTTTTGCACAGCAAAGGAAACCATAAACAAGACCAAAGCACAACCCTTAGAATGGGAGAAAATATTTGCAAATAAAGCAACTGCCAAAGATTAATCTCCAAAATTTACAAGCAGCTCATGCAGCTCAATATCAAAAAAACAAACAACCCAATCCAAAAATGGGCAGAATGGGCTTCCCTGGTGGCGCAGTGGTTGAGAGTCCGCCTGCTGGTGCAGGGGACGCGCGTTCGTGCCCCGGTCTGGGAAGATCCCACGTGCCGTGGAGCGGCTGGGCCCATGAGCCATGGCTGCTGAGCCTGCGCGTCCGGAGCCTGTGCTCCACAACAGGAGAGGCCACAACAGGGAGAGGCCCCCATACCGCAAAAAACAAAAAACAAAAACAAACAAAAATGGGCAGAAGACCTAAATAGATATTTCTCCAAAGAAGATATACACATTGCCAACAAACACATGAAAGAATGCTCAACATCATTAATCATTAGAGAAATGCAAATCAATACTACAGTGAGATATAATCTCACGCCAGTCAGAATGGCCATCATCAAAAAATCTAGAAACACAGCTTCCCTGGTGGCGCAGTGGTTGACAGTCCACCTGCCGATGCAGGGGACACGGGTTTATGCCCCGGTCCAGAAAGATCCCACATGCCGTGGAGTGGCTAGGCCCGTGACCCATGGCCGCTGAGCCTGTGTGTCTGGAGCCTGTGCTCCCCAACGGGAGAGCCCACAACAGTGAGAGGCCCATGTACCACACACAAAAAAAAAATAATAAAAAAATCTAGAAACAAAAAATGCTGGAGAGGGTGTGGAGAAAAGGGAACACTCCTGCACTGCTGGTGGGAATGTGAATTGGTACAGCCACTATGGAGAACAGTATGGAGGTTCCTTAAAAAACTACCAATAGAACTACCATATGACCCAGCAATCCCACTACTAGGCATACACCCTGAGAAAACTATAATTCAAAAAGAGTCATGTACCAAAATGTTCACTGCATCTCTATTTACAATAGCCAGGAGATGGAAACAACCTAAGTGTCCATCATTGGATGAATGGATAAAGAAGATGTGTCACATATATACAATGGAATATTACTCAGCCATAAAAAGAAATGAAATTGAGTTATTTGTAGTGAGGTGAATGGACCTAGAGTCTGTCATACAGAGTGAAGTAAGTCAGAAAGAGAAAGACAAATACCATATGCTAACACATATATATGGAATCTAAGAAAAAAAAAATGTCATGAAGAGCCTAGGGGTAAGACAGGAATAAAGACACAGACCTACTAGAGAATGGACTTGAGGATATGAGGAGGGAGAAGGGTAAGCTGTGACAAAGTGAGAGAGTGGCATGGAGATATATACACTACCAAACGTAAAATAGATACCTAGTGGGAAGCAGCCACATAGCACAGGGAGATCAGCTCGGTGCTTTGTGACCACTTAGAGGGGTGGGGTAGGGAGGGTGGGAGGGAGGGAGACCAAGAGGGAAGAGATATGGGAACAGATGTATATGTATAACTGATTCACTTTGTTATAAAGCAGAAACTAGGACACCATTGTAAAGAAATTATACTCCAATAAAGATGTTAAAAAAATGCATTTGGTTTTAAAATATCAAAATATTTTTATTGTGGCTTTTTAAAGATAAAAAATAAATGGTATTCATGAAAAAAAGGAACAAAATAATGCCATTTGCAGCAACACCAATGTACCTAGAGATTATCATGCTAAGTGAAGTAAATCAGATAAAGAAAAACAAATATCATATGATATCACTCATATGTGGAATTTAATTTTAAAAAATTAAACAAATGAAATTATTTACAAAACAGAAACAGACTTAAAGATATCAAAAACAAACTTATGGTCACCAAAGGGGAAATGTGGGTGGGGAAGGGATAAATCAGGAGCTTGGGATTAACATACACAGACTACTATATATAAGATAGATAACCAACAAGGACCTACTCTATAGCACAGGGAACTCTACTCAATATTCTTGTGATAACCTATATGAGAAAAGAATCTGAAGAAGAATTAATGTATGTATATACACAACTGAATCACTGTACTGTACACCTAAAACTTACACAACATTGTAAATAAAAATAAAAAATAAAAGACTCAGAAAACTCCAGTATATTTACTTTGCACATTTAATATAGAATATTTAAAAATCAAAACCTTCTAAATTAAGAAAAGAGCTTAATAAATGAGGCCAAGACATCTTTCAGCCCTTTACTTTGAATAACACTGTTAATTCAAAATGACAGCATTCTTTAGAAATTGACCTAGAAAGATACTGTACTTTCTATTTTAAATGCCAAATTTTCTTCTCAAGATATTCTTTACACTTACATCAACTATTACCTTGAGGCAAAGTTATAGGTAAAAGCAACAGCTGTATCTGATATTTTTAAGTGACCCACAGGGGGACAAATGACAGCAAAAGGGATCGGGCTTCACGAACTAACAGCACCAGGCACATGGGGAATGCTGAAATGATGACATCCTCAGTAGGTAAAGGAGTGTGTATGCAGAAGTTCCAGGAAGAAATAAGTGGAGGCCTAAATAGTTTTGGCACCTCTACTTGAGGGAACTGACAGAAATCAGTTTTTATGCTTTTCCAATTACAAATACAATAAACTTTTCTTATGTAAATCTTGATCTTCACTGGGAAGAACATTCTCAGGAATGTAAAGAAACCTTATGGACAATACAGAATTTTGAAATGCATTTCCTGTAAAAACATACTTAAGGTAAAGATAAACCCATAAATATTAACCCATCTCTAATGAAAAGATGAGGATCCACTTTACTATGATCATTTTTTTCTGTCCACATATGTTTGCATTCGGATGTCATTTTGTGAGAGAGAAAAAACCTAAAGGCATAAAATTTTTAAAAAGATCTCAAAGCACAAGAAAATCTTTTGGAAAGCCTCATAGACAACTTGCATCTGCATTATAATAATACTGAAGTTTATTTTTTAAAATTCAGCTGGAGATAAAGTTAATGCCACCATATTTTACAATGGTGTAAGGTACATTTTTTCCTAAAGGAAATGCATAGGTTTACACATATATGGCTAATAATTTAGCTTGTGAAATGTCAACAACTGCTACTCAATTTCTCAGTGTTTTTACATCCAAAGAAATGGGCCCTCACTTTCAATCATTGTGGAAGTCACTGACATAGGGTTTCCTACGATAAAGGGCTTATGTCAGAGTCCCCCTGCCGATGCAGGGGACACGGGTTCGTGCCCCGGTCTGGGAGAATCCCACATGCCGCGGAGCGGTTGGGCCCGTGAGCCATGGCCACTGAGCCTGTGCGTCCGGAGCCTGTGCTCCACAACGGGAGAGGCCACAACAGTGAGAGGGCCACGTACCGCAAAAAAAAAAAAAAAAAAAAAAAAAAAAAAAAAAAAAAAAGGGCTTATGTCATTGATAACCTTGGTCATATTCTGAAGGTGAAGGTGCCATTATAATAATGAACTCATCTTGATGATAATCCAACAACAAATCTTCAACACCCAGAACTATACTTGATGCTTGGAGGAAAACTGTTATTTTTATAGTTGATGAAACTGAGCCAGAGATAAATTGACTTACCCAAGAACCCACAATCAGTGAGCAACAGAAATAGAATTAAATTGCATACCTCCTGATTCTCAGGGCCAAACAGTGATAGACCTCCATGGAGATTTTTTCTTAAGCATAAAAAAGTGATGATATCTGCAAAGCAATTATTCTGTTGAAGAAGTATGTTATAAATTTCTACTTTCACGTCAGGATTTTCTCTGCTAAAAATGGCTTTAAAAATTGTATGAGCTGTATCATAAAGTGTTTGAAATAGCACAAATAAAATGATGTTTGAAAAAATAGAAGTGTGTTCATAAAAATATGAAAATTTATTAAGTAATATAGTATATGCTGGGCTTATTTTTTTGATTAATGCATCTGCCAAAATAATGAATTTTGTTTTAACTGTCTTAATCCTTCCAAATTTTCTCTCAGATGCTGCCTCTGATATGCCATCTTATCTAGGTTATTAACCAGCACTTGCTGATCGATCCCAGGCAACTCAGTTTATCTAACATGTCTCAATATTCCAAGCTTTAACAGGGTTAAACTATATAATTTCTGAAAGCCTCTTCTGCTTCATATAAATGCACATATAAATGATCGTACCTAATATTTTAGAGTATCTACTATGTGCCTATCAGTGGGCTAAGTACTTTATAAGCATTATCTCATGAAATCAACATAAGAATTCCATGATGTAGGACCAGACATTATCTACTTTTTACATAATGGGACACTGAGGTTTAGAAACATTTAACAATTTAGTCACAGCTAAGTAAAGGTGAAAGCTGGAAGTCAAACTCAGATCACCTGACACTAGAGCCCATGGTCTTAATCACCACATTTCACCATCCCTATTGGTCCTGAAATAGGAAAGTCAAATAGCTTACTAGAATAGCTACTTCTATGATGTAATAGCTAATAGCTATTAGATAATAGAAACTAGGAGTATGGTCTGCAGACCAGCAGCATTGGCATTACCTGGGTGCTTGTTAGAAATGCAGAATCTCAGTCTCTATTACAAACCTACTATCAGATTTCACATTTTAACAAGATGCATAAATGATTCACATGTACATTAAAGTTTGGAAGCACTGTCCTAAAGAACATTTAAGGAAGAACATAGACATGCAGAAAAGAAAATGACCACGTATTACCCAACTTAAAGAAGTGGACAATGCCTTTCGTTAACAATAATTTTTTTTCCTTAGGCTTTCAACTAATTGTATATGGGGTAAACAATAAAACTGCCAAATGTGAAATGAAAGCATTCACAAAACTCAAAGCATATAATCAACAATATAGGACTACTGTCAAACTAGACTAATCACCCTAGGGCCTGGATATTGTTTTTTTCTTTAAGCTGATTCCTCTGTTTAAATCACTGAAAATGAGGCCAAAATCTTAATAATTTTTATCTTTGTTCATATGATATCCAATATAGAAAAGGTAAAAATAAAAGCAATAATTGCCAATGAATATTTTTGTTATATCACTTAGGTAGTATTCTTCCCTCCCCATCTTCAAATACCATGGGTTCTAGCCACATAAAAAGGAATGTAAGTAGAGAAATTCTGCTATATTTATCAGACTATATATGGGCACCACAGGAAATTTACCAAGGGGAAATAGACATGTGTTTCTAAATGTTGCAATGTTTAGTCGTGGTACTACTGTGTTAGTCTAATGAAACACAGATTAAAATACCTATATTTATTTTATATTCATTAAGAGATCTAAAAACCACGTACATTTTTATATCGTTGGAAAAAAAAGTCAACCAGATGCAATGAAAATAGAGTGTCTCCGGTAAATCATTATCCTGCCAGTTCATCCATTTTTCCTTACCTTGAGAGTACCTGATTTAACTAAAATTAATTCTTATGGAAGTTAGAGCTCCTTGCACCCTATTTTTTTAAGGAATCCCCCCAGTTTTCTTGCTACTGGATTTGATTCTAATTGAGTAGCAAACGTGCACTTTCCAATCAGTGCCAATGCCGCATTTCTCCCTGATCAATACTCCTCAAGTTGGCTTATTTGTGCCCTTGGCTGTTAAAACTCACTCTTTAATAGGAATCAACTCTGCAAAATACTGATCTTCTTAGTACAGGTAATGTGTTTCATGAGCTTGGCATAAATAATACACTTCATATTCTTAAAAGTCAATGAAGAGAATAATCAAACTTCAAGGCCAAAACAGACCTCCCATCTTTCCTTTTCTTATTACCAGAGTAGGGCATTTACATGAGAATGGAATCCTGTGAGATAACATAATAAGTATCAAAGTTGCCCATGTGATTTCATCATCTGTTAAAAATATTATTTGAGTCTTTTGGGATTCTTGGTTGAGATAAGAAACATGAACAATCAGCAGAAGTATTAATTTACAACAAAATCACTGCTCACATATCAAACTATTCCTAACATTTATCTGTGTTCTAAAATCAGGTTCTTCTCAGGTACTTAAAAATGTCACAAACCATAAAAATTAAGTTTGACTTACACTATAGTTATTTATGGCTTATGAAAGTAATTCTCCAGCCATTGGCTATATGCACAATATATGCATTTTTTGTTGTGTAATTAATCCAGTTTGAAACCAGAATGTAGGTCTGGGGCATAACTAGGGAATGTGAAGATCAGGCTAGGCATCGATTAACTTGGGCAGCAGTGTAACTCATTAACTTATTAAGGTTAATGGATGTTACGTTGGAAACCATTCAAGGTATAAAAATGGTTTCACAGATCAGTTTTGGTCTAGAGCACAGTAATGTTAAGAGTAGTTACAATCAGGAGGACAAGGTTCAAGGCAAATATTGTACCAAGAATAAGGATATTGGCACTTTGATGCAGAAAGGTCTGAAATAGAGTATCAGAACAATGGATAGCTCCTTTGAAAGCCTTGTAACAGATATTATTTATTTATTTATTTATTTATTGGTCTTTGGAAAGGTATCTATGCTAATTTCAACCTCCTGGATTATGCCTCACCCAACCCCACCTTTCCTCCTTAGCAGCCATAAGTGTGTTTTATTTTTTTGTTTTAATTTAATTTATTTTTTTATGCAGCAGGTTCATATTAGTCATCAATTTTATACACATCAGGGTATACATGTCAATCCCAATTGCCCAATTCATCACACCACCACCATCCCCACCCCGCCGCTTTCCCCGCTTGGTGTCCATATGTTTGTTCTCTACTTCTCTGTCTCAATTTCTGCCCTGCAAACCGGTTCATCTGCACCATTTTTCTAGGTTCCACATATATGCGTTAATATACGATATTTGTCTTTCTCTTTCTGACTTACTTCACTCTGTATGACTGTCTCTACATAAACCCACGTCTCAGCAGTTTTGTTCCTTTTATGGCTAAGTAATATTCCTATGTATATATGTACCACATTTTCTTCATCCATTCATCTGTCAAGGGGCATTTAGGTTGCTTCCATGACCTGGCTATTGTAAAAAGTGCTGCAATAAACACTGGGGTGCATGTGTCTTTTTGAATTATGGTTTTCTCGGGGTATATGCCCAGTAGTGGGATTGCTGGATCATATGGTAATTCTATTTTTAGTTTTTTAAGGAACCTCTATAATGTTCTCCATAGTGGCTGTATCAATTTACATTCCCACCAGCAGTGCAAGAGGGTTCCCTTTACTCCACTCCCTCTCCAGCATTTCTTGTTTGTAGATTTTCTGATGATGGCCATTCTAACTGGTGTGAGGTGATACCTCACTGTAGTTTTGATTTGCATTTCTCTGATAATTAGTGATGTTGAGCAGCTTTTCATGTGCCTCTTGGCAATCTGTATATCTTCTTTGGAGAAATGTCTATTTAGGCCTTCTGCCCACTTTTGGATTGGGTTGTTTGTTTTTTTAATATTGAACTGCATGAGCTGTTTATATATTTTGGAGATTAATCCTTTGTCCATTGATTCATTTGCAAATATTTTCTCCCATTCTGAGGGTTGTCTTTTTGTCTTGCTATGGTTTCCTTTGCTATGCAAAAGCTGTGAAGTTTCATTAGGTCCCATTTGTTTATTTTTGTTTTTATTTCCATTTTTCTAGGAGGTGTATCAAAAAAGATCTTGCTGTGATTTATGTCAAAGAGTGTTCTTCCTATGTATTCCTCTAAGAGTTTTATAGTGTCCTGTCTTACATTTAGGTTTCTAATTCATTTTGAGTTTATTTTTGTGTATGGTGTTAGGGAGTGTTCTAATTTCATTCTTTTACATGCAGCTGTCCAGTTTTCCCAGCACTACTTATTGAAGAGACAGTCATTTCTCCATTGGATATCCTTGCCTCCTTTGTCATAGATTAGTTGACCATAGGTGCATGGGTTTATCTCTGGGCTTTCTATCATGTTCCATTGATCTATATTTCTGTTTTTGTGCCAGTACCATATTGTCTTTATAACTGTAGATTTAGAGTATAGTCTGAAGCCAGGGAATCTGATTCCTCCTGCTCCGATTTTTTCCCTCAAGAATATTTTGGCTATTCGGGGTCTTTTGGGGATCCATACAAATTTTAAGATTTTTTGTTCTAGTTCTGTAAAAATGCCATTGGTAATTTGATAGGGATTGCACTGAATCTGTAGATTGCTTTAGTTAGTATAGTCATTTTCACAATATTGATTCTTCCAATCCACGAACATGGTATATCCCTCCATCTGTTGGTATCAACTTTAATTTCTTTCATCAGTGTCATACACTTTTCTGCATACAGGTCTTTTGTCTCCCTAGGCAGGTTTATTCCTAGGTATTTTATTCTTTTTGTTGCAATGATAAATGGGAGTGATTCCTTAATTTCCTTTCAGATTTTTCATCATTAGTTTATAGGAATGCAAGAGATTACTGAGCATTAATTTTGTATCCTGCAACTTTACCAAATTCACTGATTAGCTCTAGTAGTTTTCTGGTGGCATCTTTAGGATTCTCTATGTATAGTATCATGTTATCTGCAAACAGTGACAGTTTTACTTCTTCTTTTCCAATATGGATTCCTTTAATTCTTTTTCTTCTCTGATTGCTGTGGGTAGGATTTTCAAAACTATGTTTAATAATAGTGGTGAGAGTGGACATCCCTGTCTTGTTCCTCATCTTAGAGGAAATGCTTTGTTTTTCACCATTGAGAATGATATTTGCTGTGGGTCTGTCATATATGGCCTTTATTATGTTGAGGTAGGTTCCCTCTATGCCCACTTTCTGGAGAGATTTTATCATAAATGGGTGTTTAATTTTGTCAAAAGCTTTTTCTGCATCTATTGAGATGATCATATGGTTTTTCTTCTTCAATTTGTTCATATGGTGTATCTCATTAACTGATTTGCATATATTGAAGAATCCTTGCATCCCTGGGATAAATCCCACTTGATCATGGTGTATGATCCTTTTAATGTGCTGTTGGATTCTGTTTGCTAGTATTTTGTTGAGGATTTTTGCATCTATATTCATCAGTGATATTGGTCTGTAATTTTCTTTTTTTGTAGTACCTTTGTCCGGTTTTGGTATCAGGGTGATGGTGGCCTCATAGAATGAGACTGGGAGTATCCCTTCCTCCACAATTTTTTGGAAGAGTTTGAGAAGGATGGGTGTTACCTCTTCTCTAAATGTTTAATGGAATTCACCTGTGAAGCCATCTGACCCTGGATTTTTGTTTCTTGGAAGATTTTAAATCACAGTTTCAATTTCATTACTTGTGATTGGTCTGTTCATATTTTCTATTTCTTCCTGGTTCAGCCTTGGAAGGTTATACCTTTTTAAGAATTTGTCCATTTCTTTCAGGTTGTCCATTTCATTGGCATATAGTTGTTTGTAGTAATCTCTTATAATCCTTTGTATTTCTGCAGTGTCAGTTGTGATTTCTCCTTTTTCATTTCTAATTTTATTGATTTGAGTCCTCTCCCTCTTTTTCTTGATGAGTCTGGCTAATGGTTTATCAATTTTGTTTATCTTCTCAAAGAACCAGCTTTTAGTTTTATTGATGTTTACTACTGTTTTCTTTGTGTCTATTTCATTTACTTCTGTTTTGATCTTTATGATTTCTTTCCTTCTGGTAACTTTGGGTTTTGGTTGTTCTTTTTCTAGTTTCTTTAGGTGTAAGGTTAGATTGTTTGAGATTTTTCTTGTTTCTTGAGGTAGGCTTGTATAGCAATAAACTTCCCTCTTAGAACTGCTTTTGCTGCATCCCATAGATTTTGGATTGTCATGTTTTCATTGTCATTTGTCTCTAGGTAGTTACTGATTTCCTCTTTGATTTCTTCAGTGATCTCTTGGTTATTTAGTAACATATTGTTTAGCCTCCATGTGTTCGTCTTTTTTATGGTTTTTGCCCTGTAATTCATATCTAATCTCATAGCATTGTGGTCAGAAAAGATGCTTGATATGATTTCAATTTTCTTAAATTTACTGAGGCTTGATTTGTGACCCAAGATGAGATCTATCCTGGAGAATTTTCCCTGTACACTTGAGAAGAAAGTGTAATCTGCTGTTTTTGGATGGAATGTCCTATAAATATCAATTAAATCTATCTGGTCTATTGTGTCATCTAAAGCTTGTGTTTCCTTATTAATTTTCTGTTTGCATGATCTGTCCATTGGTGTGAGGTGTTAAAGTCCCCCACTATTATTGTGTTACTGTTGATTTCCTCTTTTAGAGCTTTTGCCTTATGTATTGAGGTGCTCCTACGTTGGGTGCATAAACATTTATAGTTATTACATCTTCTTCTTGGATTGGTCCCTTTATCATTATGTAGTGTTCCTCCTTATCTTTTGTAACAGTCTTTACTTTAAAGTCTATTTTAACTGATATGAGTATTGCTATTCCAGCTTTTTTTTTTTTTTTTCGGTACGTGGGCCTCTCACTGCTGTGGCCTCTCCCACTGCAGAGCACAGGCTCTGGACGCGCAGGCTCAGAGGCCATGGCTAATGGGCCCAGCCGCTCCACGGCATGTGGGATCTTCCTGGACCAGGGCATGAACCCATGTCCCCTGCATCGGCAGGCGGACTCCCAACCACTGCGCCACCAGGGAAGCCCTCCAGCTTTGATTTACATTTACATGGAGTATCTTTTTCCATCCCCTCACTTTCAGTCTGTATGTGTCCCTAGGTCTGAAGTGGATCTCCTGTAGGCAGCATATATATGGGTCTTATTTTTGTATCCATTCAGCAAGTCTTTGTCTTTTGGTTGGAGCCTTTAATCGATTCACGTTTAAGGTAATTATCGATATGTATGTTCCTATTACCATTTTCTTAATTGTTTTGGGTTGTTTTTGTAGGTCCTTTCCTTCTCTTGTGTTTCCCACTTAGGGAAGTCCCTTTAGCAATTGTTGTAGAGCTGGTTTGGTGGTCCTGAATGCTCTTAGCTTTTGCTTGTCTGTAAAGCTTTTGATTTCTCCATCGAATCTGAATGAAATCCTTGCCAGGTACAGTAATCTTGGTTGTAGGTTCTTCCCTTTCATCACTTTAAGTATATCATGCCACTCCCTTCTGGCTTGTAGAGTTTCTGCTGAGAAATCAGCTGTTAACCTTATGGGAATTCCCTTTTATGTTATTTGTCATTTTTCCCTCGCTGCTTTCAGTAATTTTTCTTTGTCTTTAATTTTTGCCAATTTGATTACTATGTGTCTCAGCATGTTTCTCCTTGGGTTTGTCCTGCCTGGGACTCTCTGCACTTCCTGGACTTGGGTGGCTATTTCCTTTCCCATGTTAGGGAAGTTTTTGACTATAATCTCTTCAAATATTTTCTCGGGTCCTTTCTTTCTCTCTTCTCCTTCTGGGACCCCTACGATGCGAACATTGTTGCATTTAATTTTGTTACAGAGGTCTCTTTGGCTGTCTTCATTTCTTTTCATTCTTTTTTCTTTATTCTGTTCCACCACAGTAAATTCCACCATTCTGCCTTCCAGGTCACTTATCCATTCTTCTGCCTCAGTTATTCTGCTATTGATTCCTTCTAGTGTAGTTTTCATTTCAGTTATTGTATTGTTCATCTCTATTTTTTTGTTCTTTAATTCTTCTAGGTCTTTGTTAAATATTTCTTACATCTTCTCGATCTTTGCCTCCATTCTTTTTCCGAGGTCCTGGATCATCTTCACTACCATTATTGTGAATTCTTTTTCTGGTAGGTTGTCTATCCACTTGATTTAATTGTTTTTCTGGGGTTTTATCTTGTTCCTTCATCTGGTACATAGGCCTCTGCCTTTTCATCTTGTCTATCTTTCTGTGAATGGGGTTTTTGTTCCACAGGCTGCAGGATTGTAGTTCTTCTTGCTTCTGCTCCAGATATTATTGAGGCATCCAGTCTTCAAAAATTAAGACCTAACTTCTTGGCTACTTCCCATCAGAGAATGCTCTGGCTTATAAATTCATCTTCCTTATTGCTCAACTACTGTCATAGAGACCTTTATAGTACCTACAACATAAAGGAGATTCCTTTTATATAGCCTGAGGTCTCCATGAATATGTCCAAATGCTCACTGGGCTCACAAGATTGCCATGCAGCCTCTCAGCCTTCTTTTCTTTAGATAATTCAGAATCCCTCTCTCTACTGGACAGTGAACCAATATGTGATCAGTTACCAGCTCCACACAGTAACCCATAGTAAGTAGTGTGATATAAGTATAATACTTTGAAGTTAACTAGAATGAAGAATTTTTCAAATAAAGTTATAATATAACTCTCCTATGAATCCCCTGTAAGAATGTTAAGTGGTTTTATGTCTATTTTACACATGCAGAACAAACATGCTGGAATATTCAATGACTTGCGCAAATCACAAGCCAGTAAGGACAGACTCAAAATCTAATATCAGACTTCTGTTCTTTTAAACCCACTATATTGTAGGGTATAGTTTATTTAAATGAATATTCATTTAATTATTTTTGGATGAATATGTAATATGGTAAATATTTAAGTGTCTCAAAAATTATGTTTATCATGCTTCTAAGTGTGGAACTATAGTGTCGGTAGGTTTCTAAGATTTTTTTACTTCTCTTCAGGGTAAATATCTTAAAATATCTTCTGTCCAGTGGCACTTCAGTTTAGTTCCTCTCCCAGATATCTATCAGGAGCCCCAACTTAGGGGGTCCATGGAGAAGAAAAAACTATTCTAGGGTTATGCAGCAAAGAAGGATAAGTGACATACCACTTCTTCCCCCAAAGACTTCTCTTTTGTTCTTTTTTGGGGTGGAATAATTGCTTGGAAATGGTTGCTGATCTAGGGACTAGATTTTCCAGTTCATATTCATCTATGTGATGCCAATGACTACTTTTCTCAATGGAATGTAAGCAAATACAATATGCATATCAATTCCTATCCAAAGTAGTTAAGAATTGGGCAGTTTTTTCCTGTTCTCTTTTTCCATTCACTGGATAGAAAAGACTCAAAACCCCATTGAGAAGGGTAGATCTGTGAAATGTAAGGGGCTTATATTCCTTCATTACATTATGGAAGGCCACCTGACCAGGAATATCTGCACATAATGGTAAAGTGAGGAGAATATAAACTTTTACTGTGTTGAGGAACTGAGATTTGAGGAGAGCAGCTAGAGCACCATATTTAATGCAGTTTTTAAAATTATTATTTTAGTACAGTGGTTCTCAACAAGGGGTGACTTGGGTGGGATATTTTGCAAATATCTCAAGGGATATTCTCCTCCTTCACCGCCTCCGCCTGGGAGCTCCGGCAGCCCCTGGGCTGCGACCGCAGGAAGGAAGGAGCCCCTCGCCCGCCCCGACGCCCAGCCCGTCTCCCCATGACTGCACCCGGCCCCGCTACCGACGGACGTCGCCCCAGCGCCCGGGTTTAACACGGAAGCGCGGGTCGGGGGCCGCGGAGGGAGGAAGAGGGAAACCCGGCAAGTCCCGCGTCCCTCTCGGCCCGGCGCGGTGCCTCGGCCGGAGCCATGACCTCGCTGACCCAGCGCAGCTCGGGGCTGGTGCAGCGGCGCACCGAGGCCTCCCGCAACGCCGCCGACAAGGAGCGGGCGGCTGGCGGCGGCGGCGGCAACGGCGAGGACGACGCGCAGAGCCGCCACGACGAGCAGGACGAAGACGACAAGGGCGACTCAAAGGAAACGCGGCTGACCCTGATGGAGGAGGTGCTCCTTCTGGGCCTCAAGGACCGAGAGGGTTACACATCATTTTGGAATGACTGTATATCATCTGGATTACGTGGCTGTATGTTAATTGAATTAGCGTTGAGAGGAAGGTTACAGCTAGAGGCTTGTGGAATGAGACGTAAAAGTCTGTTAACAAGAAAGGTGATTTGTAAGTCAGATGCTCCAACAGGGGATGTTCTTCTTGATGAAGCTCTAAAGCACGTTAAGGAGACTCAGCCTCCAGAAACGGTCCAGAACTGGATTGAATTACTTAGTGGTGAGACATGGAATCCGTTAAAATTGCATTATCAGTTAAGAAACGTGCGGGAACGATTAGCTGAAAACCTGGTAGAAAAGGGCGTGTTGACAACGGAGAAACAGAACTTCCTTCTTTTTGACATGACGACACATCCCCTCACCAATAACAACATAAAGCAGCGCCTCATCAAGAAGGTGCAGGAAGCCGTTCTCGACAAATGGGTGAACGACCCTCACCGCATGGACAAGCGCCTGCTGGCCCTCATCTACCTGGCCCACGCCTCGGACGTCCTGGACAACGCGTTCGCGCCCCTCCTGGACGAGCAGTACGATCTAGCCACCAAGCGGGTGCGGCAGCTCCTGGACTTAGACCCTGAGGTGGAGTGTCTGAAGGCCAGCACCAACGAGGTGCTGTGGGCGGTGGTGGCCGCCTTCACCAAGTGACCCTGCACAGAACCGAGCGTCCTCCTTTCTCTCGCGGGAACCAGTCGTTTTTCTTCCAGGGACTCCTGGTTTTCTGCAGTTTGTACTTCCCACACTGTAATTGGCTTTTGTTCTATGAAATGGTGGGTGGCTTTTTCTTTTGTGTATGTATGCAGGATTCTGCTGGTACGAGAGGCCTTCCTCTTTCTGTTGTGAAAAAAGTTTCACCGCCATACTGGCATTCCATTGCTCGTTGCCATCCTCACTGTTGCCCATTTGGGTTCTGGTGTGCTTTGACCGTCAGAGTACCTCCAGGTTCCTCACACGCACATCTTTTGGATTACCTCAGGTTGAGTTTCTCCCACATGTGCATATACATCTCGCATTCTGCCTGCAATTCAGACAGAAGTCACAAAAAGGCCTTTAACTCACCAAAGGTAAATATCTGTATCTATTAGGACATTTTATACGTAGACCTCAGTTGAGATGTATACTTAGCAAAATTATTTTTAAATTGAAATACACAGTAAATAATATAAAGTGCCCCTTGGATCTTGCTTTCCATGTAAATCTATTGTATTATTACACTTGTCATAATTTTAACTATTAAATCATAAAGGTCCAATTGTTTCACACAGCCAGTTTGGGATGAGCTGCATTCCAGTTATGCTGTATATAGTTTGAATTATATAGAAGTTGTTCCTTCTTCTGGCCACCACTGCCCATCTTAGTATTTTGCAGGGTTTAATTAGTTGTACACCTGGTGCCCCTTACTTGCTACAGTCATTGTAATTTGATGGCAAAATAGACCTCTCATCACTGAAGGAGAGAGAAAACATGTGTGTCTAATTGGTCCCAAGATTTTTTGTGCCATTCATGGTACTCTTTGCCTATGCATCTCCTTTCTGGAATTTTTTTCAGTCTTATTATTTTTATCATTTCTGTAGAGAAGAGGCTTGTGACCAGTACTAATCTTGAGTACAGTTTTATCTTTTTCTGTCCACAAGTAAATTAATGTCTGCTCTTAAATAAATATCTACTCACACTTTCTTGGGGGAAAAAAATCAGATGTCAGCACTAGCAGATGTTGCATGTAAATCGTTAGCAAGTAACGACTACAACTCAGATGATGAAGAGTTTTGTAACAGAAAGCTCTGCTATGTTTTAATTTTTATATACAATTATGATAATTAGCACATTGTAAGAATATAAACCTTTGCTTTTTAGAGTTTATTTTTACTATTTCTTTATCATTGTTTATCGTATCACCATTGGTTTCATAATGTAAATACTATATATTGAACAAATTAAATGTCAAATTTTTTATTACCATAGTTCATGTTACTAGTGGGGCTTTCAGGTGTTCAGAGACTTTTTTGGTTAACATTCAATTCAGAAGTACTAGATGGTGTATAACTCTAGAGTTGAATTTTAAGGGATTCCCTAATATGTATACTATCTTTTTATCTGAAGTAATAAATAAACTATGATCTTGAAAGTGCAAAAAATATATATATATATAGTATTTACATTTCAAATCTCTTAAGAGAATAGATCTCATGTTAAGTGTTCTTACCACAAAAGAACAAACAAACAAAAACAGGAGAAAGAAAACAAAGGGACACAAGGAAACTTTGGGAGGTGCTGGATATATCTATTCTCTGATCATCATGATGATATCATGGGTGTTTGCAAATATCAAACTCATCAAATTGTACACATAAATACATGCAGTTTTTATATATCAAATATACCTCAATAAAACTGTTTAAAAAAATTAAAAAGGTACCAGAGACTAAGATCTAGGGAAGACCTAGGTTCTTATTTTCTACTCTCCTCTACTGGTCCCAGTTTCCAAATATCCTCTTCTTTCTTGAAATCCACCATTTCTCTGTGTCAAATATAATGTCCTTGGTTGACCATACAATTCATACTCTCCACAAAATGATACATGAGGCCACAATTTGTTTACTAGCCAACCCTCAATCAAGTTTCACCTCCACTTCATTTGAAACAAAAAGCATCAACAACTACCTGGATTGAAATTTGAATTTGCAATTTTTATTTGCTTTCCTTTACCCTTTAATTGTGGATTGTGGTCAAACAAAGGTTTTTCTTTTTCTCTCTTTTTTTTTTTTTTTTGCCTATGCCACATGGCTTGTGGGATCTTATTTCCTTGACCAGGGATCAATCTGGGCCCAAGGCAGTGAAAGTGCTGAGTCTTAGCCACTAGACCACCAGAGAATTCCCACACACAGGTTGAATTATCCATTTGTATTCTCAGTTAAACATGACTTATTGTCCAATTTTACTATTTCTTTCCATATTATGTTTTGAAATTGGGGTTTCCACTAACAATTTCTTTTTAACAAGGCATGTTGCTAAATATACTCTCATCCTCTGTTTTATTTTTTTTTAATTCAAGGCACATTTAATTGATTCAAAATTATTTTCTGAGTAATGTGATCAGTTCTAAACACAACCCAAGAATGGTAGAATGAAAAGACAAGGATTCTGATGGGGTGAGACAGAGTGAAAATGAACTGGATTAGAAGAAGAAGCAAACAAGGAATTGCCTGAGTGTCACAGGAGCAAACATTTAAACCTATTGCAAAATTTCCAGAAATAGCTGATACAAACACAGTAACTAGCACCTCCAACCTGGTAATAAACATATTGCCTCCTGATATTTTCCTTTACTACTTATAATAAAAAATATGTGCCCCTCATATGTCACTATATTTTGTAGATGTTAAGTTTGTTGAAACTTTTTCTTCTTCCCAAGAGAAGAGAATTGTGATTTTTGAATATTTTATTGAAGATCTGAAATATTAAGTTACACCTTCTGGCACTAGTCTTTGCCAAGTGAGGTAAGATCGATAGAATTTAATTTTTAATGTATATTTGCCACATTTCAATTTATAATTTGATTTTCTGATTGCACCAGCACTGTGGTGCAATATGCTGTTGGTAATGAGGATATTTAAAAACAGTACAAATTTAATTAAGTATCCTCAAGAATTATGGCAAAAATGACTTTGGAACGTCAAAGTCTCTGAGAAAATAAAAGGAGAGTTCACCTTATGTCTACAGACATGGGTTTAATTAACTAGTGTGTGAAAGTATAGATCACACATTTAATTAAGCATGTTCAATGACAGCAGAGATGTTAGCCATCGAACAACAACAAAAACTCAAAAGCAATACCTGACACTATCACATTCACCACATCATAATTACTCAACACTAAAGAAAATGCCTGGAGATTGAAGGTCCCAGTTTTAAAATTAATCTAGTTTTCTTAAGTCTTAAGAGGTATTTTTTGTTCTTTTTAGGTAGTATTTATTGAAATATGTATATTGAATATTCATTTATAAAGATACAAAATGGAGAGAGGACAAGATGGCAGAGAAAAAGGATGTGAGCTCACCTCCTCTTACGAAAACACCAAAATCACAACTAACTGATGAACAACCATCGACAAAAAAAGACTGGAACCTCCCCAAAAAAGATATTCTACATCCAAAGACAAAGAAGAAGCCACAATGAGATGGCAGGAGGGCCACAATCATGATAAAATCAAGTCCCATACCCGCCAGGTGGGTGACCCACAGACTGGAAAATAATCATATCGCAGAGGTTCTCCCGCAGGAATGAGAGTTCTGAGTCCCATGTCAGGCTCCCCAGCCTAGGGGTCTGGCATCAGGAGGAAGTGCCCCCTGAGCATTTGGCTTTGAAGGTCATCAGAGCTTGATCACAGGAACTCCACAGGACTGGGTGTAACAGAAACTCCACTCTTGGATGGTGCCCACAAGGTCTCAGATGCTCTGGAACCCAGAGGAAAAGCAGTGATTTCATAGGAGCCTGGGCCAGACCTACCTGCTGGTTTGGAGGGTCTCCTGGGGAGGTGGGCAGCTGTGGCTCACTGTGGGGTCAAAGATACTTTGGGGACAGACGTATTGGGAAGTACTGATTGGTGTGAGCTCCCCTGGAGGCCGCCATTTTGACCTGGCCCAACCCAACATCCTGTAGGCTCCAGTGCGGGGACACTTGAGGCCAAACAACCCAACAGGTTGGGAACCCAGCCCCACCCGAACCTATAGCCACCTCTAAACACACCCCTTGACACAGCCCTGCCCATCAGAGGGACAAGATCCAGCTCCAGCCACCAGTGAGCAGGAAGAAGCCCCTCTCACCCGGAAACCTGCATAAACCTCTTAGACTAGCCTCATCCACCAGGGGGCAGAAACCAGAAGCAAGAGGAACTACAACCCTGCAGCCCGTGGAATGGAAACCACAATCACAGAAAGTTAGACAAAATTAGAAGGAATATGTTCCAGAAGAAGGAACAAGATAAAACCCCAGAAAAACAACAAAGTGAAGTGGAGATAGGACTTCCACCTAAAAAGACTACTGATAGTAAAGATGATCCAAGATCTTGGAAAAAGAATGGAGGCACAGACTGAGAAGATGCAAGAAATGTTTAACAAAAAACTAGAAGATTTACAGAACAAACAAACTGAGATGAACAATACAGTAACTGAAATGAAAAATACACTAGAGGGAATCAACAGCAGCATAAATGAGGCAGAAGAATGAATAAGTGAGCTGCAAGACAGAATGGTGGAAATCACTGCTGTGGAACAGAATAAAGAAAAAAGAATAAAAAGAAATGAAGACAGTTTAAGAGACCTCTGGGACAATATTAAACACACCAACATTCACATTATCGAGGTCCCAGAAGAAGAGAGAGAGAAAGGGCCTGAGAAAATATTTGAAGAGTTAATAGCTGAAAACTTCCCTAGCATGGGAAAGGCAACAGTCACCCAAGTCCAGGAAGCACAGAGAGTCCCATACAGGATAAACCCAAGGAGGAACACACCAAGACATATATTAATCAAACTGACAAAAAATAAAGAAAAGAGAAAATATTAAAAGCAACAAGGGAAAAGCAACAAATAGCTTACAAGGGAATCTCCATAAGGTTATCAGCTGATTTTTCAGGAGAAACTCTGCAGGCCAGAAGGGACTGGCACAATATATTTAGAGTGATGAAAGAAAAAGCTGCAACCAAAAATACTCTACAAGCAAGGCTCTCATTCAGATTCGATGGAGAAATCAAAAGCTTTACAGACAAGCAAAAGCTAAAACATTTCAACACCACCAAATGAGCTTTACAACAAATGCTTAAGGAACTTCTCTAGGCAGGAGAGGCCACAACTGAAAACAAGAAAATTATGGGTGGGAAAGCTCACTAGTAAAGCAAACATACAGTAAAGTTAGGAAATCATCCACACACAAATTATGATATCAAAACCAGCAATTGTGAGAAGAGGAGAGCACAAATGCAGGATGTTGGAAATGCATTTGAAATTAAAAGACCAGCAACTTAAAACACTCTTGTTTATACACAGAATGCCATATCAAAACCTCATGGTAACCACAAACTGAAAATCTACAATAGAAACACACACACAAAAGAAAAAGGAATCCAAACACAACATTAAAGTTAGTCATCAAATCACAAAAGAAGAGATGAAAGGAGGAATGGAAGAAAAAAGATCTACAAAAACAAGTCCAAAACAATTAACAAAATGGCAATAAGTACATAAATATCAATAATTACCTTAAATGTAAACTGATTAAATGCTCCAACCAAAAGACATAGACTGGCTGAATGGATACAAAAACAAGACCCATATATATGCTGTCTACAAGAGACCCACTTCAGACCTAGGAACACATACATACTGAAAGTGAGGGGATAGAAAAAGGTATGCCATGCAAATGGAAATCAAAAGAAAGCTGGAGTAACAGTACTCGTATTAGACAAAACAGACTTTAAAATAAAGACTGTTACAAGAGACAAAGATGGACACTACATAACGATCAAGGGATGAATCCAAGAAGAAGATATAACAATTGTAAATATATATGTACCCAACATAGGAGCACCTCAATATATAAGGCAAATGCTAACAGCCACCTAAGGAGAAATCGACAGTAACATAATAGTGCGGGACTTTAACACTCCACTTTCATCAGTGGACAGATCATCCAGGTAGAAAATCAATAAGAAAACAGAGGCCTTAAATGACAGGTTAGACCAGACGGACTTAAATATACAACGAGGATATTTCACTCATGTATTCAACTGACAAATATTTATTAACTACAAAATAGATGCAAGGCATCACGTTATTTATTGCTGCATAACAAACTGCCATAAACCTATCAGCCTTAAATTACACACATTTATTATCTCACAATTTCTGTAGGTCAGGAATCCCACCATGGCTTAGCTGGGCCCTCTACTTCAGTGTTTCTCACGAGGCTGCAATTGAGGCATTGACCAGTGCTAGGGTCTCATCTGAGGCTTGACTGGGGAAGGATCTCCTACTTCCAAGCTTATGTGGTTATCAGCAGGATTCAGATGCTTACAAGCTATCAGATAAAGGCCTTAGGGACTTGTTGGCTGTCAGCCAGAGATTACCTTTATTTCCTTGCCATGTGGGTCTATCCATGTGACAGCCTGCTTCATAAAAGCTAGCAAGGGAAAGAGTCAATAATCAAAGTCTGCTAGCAAGATGGAAGTTACAATCTTCTATAATGTAGTTGTGGAAATGATATTCTACCACTCTTCCATATTACTGAATATATTGGTTAGAAGCAAGTCACAAGTCCTATCTATAATCATGGGGAGCAGATCAAAATATCATGAGACAGGAGAGTCACCTCAGAGTCTGTCTACAAGAGCCTTATTCCAGGTGTTGGGGATAAAGTAGTGAATAAGACAAACAAGATACCTGTTCTTAAGACAAATATAAAATACAACAAAAAATGCCATTGACACATTAATAACCTTTATCTTGTACCTCTTTTGGTTGACAATAATTTTATATTTATACTGACTCTGCCATCTTGAGTTTGCATGATGAACTGAAATGGATGGAGAAAATTAATTACAAAATTATTAAAGTCATCCAAATGATGAAGTAATAAAATTCTGTTTTAGCTTGGGAACAGTGGAATGGAAAGGAATTAGCAATTGCAGAAAATACTGGTGACTGGCTGCTCTTAGAAAAGGGAAAGTAAAAAAGAGGCAGGCAGCAAGGATGGCTTCGAAGTCTTCATCCTTAGCTACTGGGAAAATAAAGTCTATAAACATACTTTGAAAGGAAATTTACTTGGAAATAAATATAACGAATTCTTTACACATAATAGCTTGAAGGTAAAATAAAAACTGAAAGCTGTTCTTCAAAAAGTAAGAGAAGCAGCACATAAGGTTCAAAGAAAGATCAGAGTTGCAGAAATAGAAAACTGCTCACCAAAAATAGTTATGCTTTTGTTGAGTGGAAAAATCTGTTCTATCAAACTTTAAGAGTATGTAATGGAAATGATATTTCTTTAAAAAGGAATAACGTATTTTTGATGTTAGAAGAGTCTTTAAGAATGATCTTGGTTTCATCGGCTTCAAATCGGAAACATGAAAAACCTGAGATCTTGAGACTCCTTTAATACTCTATCTTTCCAGCTCTGTGCCTTTGTCACCGCTGTCTCTCTTGGCAAAACGTCCCCTCCCCTCCCCTCCCCTCCCCCGGGACGCAGTATGGGTCCAACACCTTGATTCTAGCTCTGGTACTACTTATCCGTCATAAAACACAGGCAAGTTGCTTTACCCCGTCTTGTCTCATATTCTTCCTACAAATGGGGAAAATCGTTTGTGTCCCCCAACCTTACTGAGTTTTCATTAATGCAAATGGCCTAGTGATGTGCGTAGTTATAATAAATTTAAATGTAATAAATTAAATTATTATCATTAAAGATGCTGGTGGCTATGCTCTTCTCTTCATTCCTTTTATATTTGTTACAAATGTTACCAGTTGTATTGGTTTTCTAATTCCTTCACATTTAGCTTAAGTTTAGTTAAGACAGACTTTGAGTTTTAAGGAAAAGACCATGGGTATACCAACTTTTAAGTATCATGGCACTTCACAAACACTGTGATATAGTAAATACTTGGTAAATATTTAATAATTTGATTTCACATGACAAACCTGGTTTTTTTTTTTGGTCTGTATTTGCCTCCACTATAATATAAGCTCCGTAAGGGCAAAGATTGTTGTCTTTTGTTCATTTTTGCATCCAGTTAGTAGTGGGTAGGGCTTGCTCATATAATGCAGATACCCAGTTAGCTGCTCTACAGCTGAGCTGCACAAACGTTTGCCTTCAGACTTGAAGCTAACTGTCGAAACAAAAGACTATCAGGACAAGACTCAGAAACTGTGAAAAGTTTAATGGCTAAAGTGAAAAGGAAATGAAAAGGCACTGACTTTGGTTTCAACTGCCAAAAGCATGTTTCTTTTCACCAAAGAGAAGTCGGGGTAGAAAAAAAAAAAAAAAGAACAAAATAAGCCACAAGAAATGCCCAATAGTGAAAGAATATCAAATGGAGTTTGAAAGGCTCGGAAAATGTTATATCAAAGCAGTTGCTATGTTTTACATAAAGAGGAAACTCTTTGGATATTATCACAGACCTTGGCCAATATAGACTTGAGCACAGGTTATCATGAATTAATTATCTCAACAAATATTTAATGAGAGCCTATTACAAAGCAAACTCTGTGCTGACACATATTTCATCACAATCCATGCTCTCCATGAGGATATGCACTACCAGTGAAAACTACATTAACATACTGATATAATATGTGATTGGTTCATTTTTCAAAATTAATTTGCACACACAATGGAAAAGCCATTGAATTTTTCAGACCAAAGACATAATAGGTAACAGATAATTTTTTTGTAAGTATGTTAAGTGCATGTTAACTTCCCCTTTTATCATGGTCACACTGCAAACTTCCACTTCAATGAGTTATACTGTTCTCAAGAAGTAAAGAATCAGTACTTCACCTCTGGCACATCAATAGGCAGAAAAGCCAGGCTTCTTAAAGAGAAATTACTTCATTCTTTTAGCGATGATTTAACAAGTCAAAGGCTAAAGTGAGAACACATTATAGAACTGTCCCTGTAAAGTGGATAAAATACTCATCATCATTTAGGTTCAGTAATGAGATTGGAGTTTGAAGTAAAGAAAAGCCTGCACAGTTGGGTCCTGGGGTTATGGGAGGAAAAAGGGAGAAGAAAGGCAGGAGAGAAAATAGAGGCACATGCTCAGTTTACCCTCTTCAGTCTTCAGCTCAGAAAGGGAGCATTAATGAGACAAGTGGTAGTGATACCGAGGGTATCCACTCTTCTTTTGGAGTGATGAGAAGAGAAAGCCTCACAGCCACAGCTGTAAAAAGTAAACCCGGTGGCTCAGGATGGTCAGTCACTAAAAGGCATTGAGGTTCCATGATCACGAGCCTGCTGATCCTGACAAGGCATAGACAGGACCCAGAAATAGCTGGGAATCTGGCTAGGGGACTTAGAGAGGGGATCCCAAGAGTGAGACAAAATGGCTTGGATGAGAACTGCAGTTCAGATTCCTGGCACCTGGCTGAAGGGGAGTTACAGTCAGATCTGAAAGGGGTCTATAGACCAAGAGGGGCTCAGGTAAAGGTCAATGAGCCAGGCCCTGGAAGGGAGAGAGGGCTGTGACTTACATCAGCTACACCCTCCAGCCAGGGATACCAGATGAGCAAGCCTCAACCAGGGAGGAAAAAAGACATTGTGCCTGAGACACAAAAAGCAGACCACATTATCCCCAAGTTTTCTAAGCCTTTCCCTCCTACATGACATCATGCAAGTCACATTTCTACCCCCATATGCTCAGCCACCATCTTGGAGAGAAGCTGCAGTTGTAATGAAGAACTAAAATCTGAAAGCCTGAGCATTCTTTCTGTAGGCACTGCATGTATAAACTGTAGGAACAGATGAAATTTGAAATAGGAAATGACTAAAAGAGCCCCTCCCCGATCCTGCCACCCTCCAACTAAAAAACAAATAGTTGTTGAGAGGGAAAACAAGTTATTGATAAAGAAAAGAAAATACATTTTTTCCAAATGTTGTAGCTATATTGTTAGTCAAATTTGGAGATCTAGGTATATAGGTTTTAGCTAACAAAATAAAGAATGTCAAGAGGTTGCCTGTTCGTTCTCTGCTCAGACATATTTTGAAACAGTAAAGGAAAGAAAAACTGCCTTTCTGAAATCTTCCACTAGTGGAACAGAGCTTAATTCAAAGTGGATTTAAGGTCACAGCTGGTTTGATTTAAAGAGTCTCAGAAAGTTCCCAACACTTTTCTTCTTTTCCTCCTCTTTCCTTTGAGCCAAATTTGCATCTACTTTCCCAGTTACAGGGACGGAAATTCTACCCCTAGATTCAGGTCTTGAATATTAAAGGGAAGAGAAATGAAATAAGAATTACAGTGATTTTAATATATTCTTAGCTCTGTTCTGGGTGATTTAAATAGAAGAGCACAGCAGTTAGGGTTATTTATGGAGCACTTACTTGGTGCTGTGCATTGTGTACGATACATACGTTATCTCATTTAATCTTCACATTTCACACCAACCCAGAAGGTATTTATCTCCATTTTATAGATAGAGACACTTGAGATTAGAGAAGATAAATGACTTATCAAAAAACAGAAGTATATTAAGTGGTAAAGCAGAGATAAAAATGTATGTCTCTCTTATTCCAAACCTAGTGCCCTTCCTATCTATCTAACTTGTCTTATAGGATTATTTAAAATTGCAATTTCTTACCAATAATAACTTAGAATATTTTGGATAAACACAACAAAATCAAAATTCTTGAAGCAAACCATTTGAGAGAAAGGGGACCAGTAAGGGGAAAATTGGGGTACTAAAGAAAACCCAGGGACTTCCCTGTTGGCAAAGTGGTTAAGAATCCGCCTGCCAACGCAGGGACATGGGTTTGATCCCTGGTCCAGGAAGGTCCCACATGCCACGGAGCAACTAAGCCTGTGTGTTACAACTACGGAGCCTGTGCTCTAGAGCCTGCAAACCACAACTACTGAGCTCGCGTGCTGCAACTACTGAAGCCCACGCACCTAGAGCCCATGCTCCTCAACAAGAGAAGCCACAGCAATAAGAAGCCCTCACACCACAATGAAGAGTAGCCCCCGCTCGCCACAACTAGAGAAAGCCCGCATGCAGCAACGAAGACCCAGCACAACCAAAATAAATAAAATTTAAAAAAGAAAACTCGAAGTTATTACAAAATATCCCCTAGCTTAAGTTCAATCTACATTTCCAGTACCAGGAGTACAGTAAATATTGAATAAATTCTTATTAATTCAATAGATTTCACTTCTCTGGTGTTCCCATCCTCACTTGCCCAACTCCATATTTTCCATGCAATTTAACCTAATCATATCTCAAACATGGTTTTGCTCTCTTACAAGTAATGATTATAAGAGAACTGACACCAGTGCAACACCAACTTATATAAATGAAAAGAGGTAAGCTGTGACGAAGTGAGAGAGTGGCATGGACACATATACACTACCAAATGTAAAATAGATAGCTAGTGGGAAGCAGTGGCATAGCACAGGCAGATCAACTCAGTGCTTTGTGACCACCTAGAGGGGTGGGATAGGGAGGGTGGGAGGGAGGGAGACGCAAGAGGGAAGAGATATGGGAACATATGTATATGTATAACTGATTCACTTTGTTATAAAGCAGAAACTAACACACCATTGTAAAGCAATTATACTCCAATAAAGATGTAAAAAAAAAAAAAGAGGTTCTGGAATTTACATTCCAGTTCCTACTCTTGGACACTTACCCATTTGGTTCTGTATTTTACTAGATGAATATCTCCTATCTAGGGTTATATCTCTTATATCTTATATCTCTTATCTAGCCTCACTCACTATGTTAAAAATTAGGATAATTAAATGGACATTCACCTTGTATAGACACTGAAATACTTTCCCTTGAAGAAGTTAACTTCAAACAATTTTATTCTATTGAAAACTGCCATGTGTAAAAGTTTGTGCAGGATGCCTACAAGACTGCAAGGCAAGTTCAAACACTAGCCTCAAGCAACTAAACTGATGAAAGGCGGCATATAAACTGCAAACAGTTAAAAGAATAAAGGAAAGATAAAGGAAGAGATTACAATAAACCTGTAGCGACTACCTGTAGGTTTTCTTGGTGGAACAGTTCTATTAGACACAAGGTAGACAAGGAACTGTTCTTTAAATTATGTAGCACCAAGGACTTGTCTCGGATTCCTCCAGCTTTCTTTGAAATGATTCTCTCCATCACTGAGCCAAGTACATAATCGCAATCACATGCCCGTAGTCGCTTTGCTTGCATCCCACTGTCCCAGGGCCTGGCTCGAGTCTCATCCTCCCGTACTTTGAGCCAAGAAAGGCTTAAGGGGTTAGCCTCTCAGGAGCATTTGTGCACTGAAGAATCACTTAAACAGTTGAGTGTTTTAATGATCTAAATGGGTAAATTAGTTTTAGAATTTAATCATCCAGGGAGAGATATCATGATAAGAGTGGTACAAATCAAGGGAAGGCCAAATTACCCTATTTGTTCAGGCAGCACTGGCTGAGAAATACTAGAGGAGAAGCTGTGGAGCTACAAAAAAATGAAGAGCAAATCTTGTCTCCAGCACTCACTGACTGCATAGCTTGGGGCAACATCAATAAATGAGCAAAAATTGTCTGGCATATAGTTGGCAATTATACATTGTAGCTACAGTTATTACACTGTGTGATTAAACAGTATCATTAAAAGATGTGGCAGTGTCTGGCATGCAGTTTTTGCTCAGTAAATGTTAGCTTAATCAGAATCTGCATCCCACTAAACCAACTTATTGGAGCATCCCTAGTGCCTGATTATTTAGAAAGAGAAAATACATCATTTGTGCAACATGATAGAGTAAGATTTTGTTCTTTTTCCTCTGTGAAAGAAGTTTGATTAAATTTTTCGTAAGTTGCTCCATTTCGTGCTGCAATGATGGAATTTTTTTGTGAAAGGCAAGTCTAGGAAAAGGTGAATACCAAACCTCAACCACTAAGCCCTCTTCTGTTGTTTAAGATAAGTGTCAACGTGAGAAACTAAAAACATTAATTTTGTAAACCCATTTACAAAGGTCAAGTAGAATGCAAGAAAACAGAGCATTTTTTCCTCCAGTTTTGACTTTTACTAAATCTAGTGACTTTTTATCTTTTAAAGACAGAGTGATGCCCGGGGAGTCATATCACATAGTATTCCAATTTATTACAAGAACGCTTGTATTTTTGGTAGTGGGAACAGCTGATAAATCTTCCAAAGGTCTTGGTATCTCTACACATTCTTTCAGATGCTGAAGACGTGACAAGAGGATAGGAATCACACTCAGCTGAAGGGAACTCCTTACCACGTTACAGGAAATCATTGAAGAATATTTCAAACCACAAGCATTTGAGACGACTGGTCAGTTCAAACCAAATAAATAAATAAATATACTGAAACTATTAAAAAATAACTCTATGGGAAGAGAGCAGTTTTCCTTGTTATGCCTCTAAGATGAAAAAAAGAGAGAGAGAGACATAAATAATCAGGCAAAAAGTAAAACCAGGCTCACAAGACAGTACTGAATCCTCGTGAGAAAGCAAACCTCAAATACTTACTAGCTTGAATGGCAACAGATGGTTATATGATCAATGGGTTTTTAAAACTATGAACCTCACTGAAGAAGATAAAAATTCCCAATATTTCTCACTTAAGCGTATTTATTTATGTATTTTCCTCATGGTGGAAGAGGAATGTAACTTCTTAAGAAGTATGGAACCCAAACCATCAAATGCAGAAGATTACCTTGTCAGATATGCATCCACAATTTTCCTTAACACCATAACCATGTGAATACTCTACTGTCACTACCACTGTAAGCACAGTAATAATGGTAATAGCAATGATCAATGCTCTAACATATCCAGTTAAAGAGAAGAGGCCCCAGTATGTACCCCAAAGCTGCTGTTTGCTTCTCAGCCAGCTGGATGATATGAAATTCCTTAACACTTACATCTCCCATCTCTTTCAAGAGTTCAAATTCTTTCTGTACTGTCTGAGGTTCCTTTAATTGGACAAATCTATCAATATAATTAGAGATAAAAATAATAATACTGGGGGTATGACATCATGGGGTCGATACTAAGTATGTTTCAGGTAAATGTGGATTGATACTATCAGAGTTTTTATTTTTAGATTGGGGTTGGAGAGACTGTAGCATCTGAAGGGATGACTGGAAATAATACCTGTAGATAATAAGTCCAGTAGAGGAGAGGGATGTCCCTGAGACAGAAAAGGAGGCAGCATGGTTCCTGTAAGTACAATGGACACCATAGGGGCTGAAATCAAGAACAAATGATTTCATAATTCAATTTTAGATCGGCTGCCCTTGTGCTGGGATAAAGAGAGATGTATACAAGGTTGCTTCAGGGCCTCCACACCCCAAAGATGTGGTCTTGATTGTTTCTATATGTGTATTTGTGTGTCTGTGTGTGTGTGTGTGTGTGTGTGTGTGAGAGAGAGAGAGAGAGAGAGAGAGAGAAAGAGAGAGAGAGAGAGAGAGAGAGAGAGAGAGAGAGAGAGGGAGGGAGAGGGAGAGGGAGAGGGAGAAAGAGAGAGAGAGATTGAGAGGGAGAGAGATGGAACCATCAATCTACCAGGTTGGAGATAATACCCTGTGTACCTTCAGTGACCTCCTACTTGTGTTTCAAATCATAGTATATATTCCAGTTTGACATTAATAACCTGATTTCTTTGTCTTCAGAACCTTCAGTCCTTATACTTGGGCAGGCTTGTTGTTGTTCTGGAGCTCCTGGAGCTTCCCAGTCTTTCTCAGCATGAACACTTAAGGGGATTATCACCCTAAGTAAGATATGCCATTTCAAGTACTATTTTTTTTTTTTTAATTAATGAGTTTGTTGCTGTCTTGATGATAGGAGATATAGATGTTGATATTTGGGGAAATGGGATTGAATTCTTCATTTACTCCATGTAGCCCCCAAAGGATAAGAAGTATGTGGGTGGTGTTTTGAATGTTTTTGGCTTTAAAGCTGCATACTTTCTAATTTTGAATTTTAGTTGGGATTTTGGCCGACAATTGCAAAACTGAACCCACAGGAGGACCGAGGCACTGACTCAGGCCAGTCGATGCCTACCCTGTCATTCCTGAATGGAGCTCAGATTTTGGAGGTTTCTGGCGGGTGGGGGGGTTTAAGTCATGCAGCCTCAGACACAGTTCAGTCCTGGCTACGGGGGGCGGCGGCTGGGGGATTCCCTGCGGTTCAGGCAGTAGTTTCACTAGCCCCGTGCTCTACCAGCCCCACCTACTGTACGCTTGTGGTGTATTTGTAAACATAAAACCCCTTCCAGTGCTATAGAGACCGTGTCTGTTTGTGCTGGTCTTACTGACTTATGATTATCACAAATATTTCCATGGTGATTGTTAAAAAATAGATAAATTAATGAGTTTGTGACATTCTTAAAATATATATATTCTCTACCTCTCTAATCTCTTACAGAGATTAATATACTGAACGTAAACTGAGTCTGTTTTGATGATTGAGTCATTATAATGAGCACCCATTATAATACTGTAGATTACTGAGGGATGTAGAATGATTAGCCCCTGCATTACATGACTCCTGTCTGTTGTACATTACATTTTTTGTATCTATTTTATAACTTCCTTTTTTCTCAGTATTAGTCTGTAACTTGTCACTGTCAAGTCATTGCACGTGAGTCATTGCCACTAGTTATTTAAATGCCTTATGAGCTGAGAAAAAAGATAATCATATTTTCTAAAAGTATATGTTGAAAGAAAGTCAATAAAATCTAATGAGAATCTGAAGACCTCTTTGTAGAATACAGTGCCAGGAATTCAATGTATAAGTTTTGTGGAATGATGGTTAAAGCATGATACAACTTAACTCTGAACTTATGGGTAAGGTTGTAGAAAGTCTAAGAAAATAAACTTGGCGTTAGGTCTACAATATACTGATCAAAGCAATCTGCTTTAATATACCAGGAAAAAAGCCCCAGTTTTTCCCAAAGATGTGATTATTTCAATATGATCCAGAGATGCTTTTTATTCTTACTCCTTTCAGGATATTTTGATTTGAAAGATGAGTGGCAGAATCTAGTGACAATTAGGGATTAGGGTAGGGGTGACCAAGTCAATTCCATGGTTGTGTTTCTTTTGGGTAAGTAGTAATCAGCAATCTCAACGTGATTCACCAAGGAAGAAGGGTGAACTTGAACATCACCAAAATTAGCATTAATACTGAAAGTGGATGTGGCAGGAAAAAGAAGTTTGGCAAGGTCCAGGGGAAGGACCCAGTAGCATTAATTAATTTAATTTAATATTAAATTAATTTTAAATTAAATTAATTTTTAAATTTAATTAATTTATTAATTCAATATTTATTTAAAACTAAATGTATGGCGGGTATTCTTCTAGGTGCTGGAAATATAGTAGTGAACAGGCTAGACAAATATCCCTTCCCTTGTGGAACTTACAGTTGAATGGACAGTATGCAAAGATAAGATGGATACGTTCCATCTGTGTTGCAGAAGAACCCTACTTAACACTTGGAGGTAGAACAAATAGGGTCTAGCATCCCTGATATCTAGGTTGGCTACCTAAGGGACAACACAGAAGGCTGGGTTTAAGGCAGTGTTCTGTTAGTAGAACTGGAATATCTTACTATATACATTAATTTCCTATAACTGTCATAACACACTACCACAAATTTGATGGCTTAAAACAAATTAAATATATTATTTCACAGTTCTGGAGGCCAGAAGTCTAAAAGCAAAGTATTGGCAGGGCCATGCTCCTTCCAAACCTTCTAGGGGAGAGCCATCCTGGCCTCTTCTAGCTTCTGGTGGCTCCAGACATTCCTTAGCTTGTGGCAGTATAATTCCATTCTCTTCCTCCACCTTCAAATACCTTCCCCTCGTCTCCCTGTGTCTCTCCTCTGGGTGTCTTTTATAAGTACACTGTCATTGGATTTAGGGTCCACTCTACATCCAAGATAATCTCATCTCAAAAATCCTTAATTACATCTGTAAAGACCCTATTTCCTCATTAGGCCATGTTCACAGGTTCCAGATGGACTTATCTTTTTTGAGGGAGCACTATTTAACCCACTGCACTGTATTAATGAAATATCCACTGGGATCCCAGAATTCTTTGTAAATATCTGATTTCTCTCATTGCATTGCTGCTGTTTATGTTTCTGTCTTCTTCATTAGTCTCAGCTCCTGAAAGGTAAGGATGATATTTGTTTCTAACTTTTCATCCCCAAAGACCAGCTCAGACACATATAGATACTTAACTTATTGATATGTCAATAAATTAGTAAGTTTCCCCACTTAAGCTCTTCAGTTAGAGTTCCTTGGTTGCAAGCAAATAAAATTGATTCTAGCTACTAGGAAAAGGAGGAAATTATCATAACAAACTGGACTGAGGTAGCTCAGAGAGTCAAAGAAATAGCTAAAGAAAGAGGTTCAAAAAGAGAAAGAACTGTACTATCTGGGAATCCATGTGCACACATACTATATGCCAGTGCATGATTTCTCCAGGGAGCTCTGCTGGAGCTGTGCTGTCTGAAACAGAAGTTACCATAAAAATGTGGTTATTTAAATTTTAATTAATTAAAATTAAATAAAACTAAAAATTCAGTTATTGAGCTACACTAGCCACGCTTCCATGCTCAGTAGTCTCACGTGGCTAGTGGCTATTGTATTAGATGGCACAAAAGTATCATATTTCCATGATTGCAGAAATATCTATTGGATAACACTATGCTAGAATGAATCAGCCTCTTACATGAATCAACTCCATTCTTCTACCCTGCGTCATGCCACTGAAGATTAAAACTCTGGAGAGAGATTCAAAGAAACTGAGCCTCAGGTATGCACTGACCATTTATCAGGATTGTACAGAGCACATCAATGGAGAACAATATCCAGGCTATATATAATGCATAGGATATAATTTCCGCAAAGGGGATTACAGTTCTAATATTAGAAGAAGCAGGAGCAGAATCTGAGTGGATGGAGAAATACAAATGTTTACAACATATACCTATTCTTTCATGTTCATATATTCACTGTAATTTTAACATGAGAATGAAGATGGCATTGCCAGATATACTTCATTTATCAGTCAGTTAATTGAAACAGAAGGCAACCTCTTTAAGATATCCATTCCCTTGACAAGCATCTGTCTGGGCTGGGGTATGCAGGGCTGCTTGATGCAATGCCAAAAATTCTGGCAGGTAGAGCAGAAACAGAAAGAGCCCTGGAACCATTTGCCTGGTCTCTTTATGTCTGAATTGTACTTTCCTTTAAGCCCAGTCTGGTGATAAAGGAATTAAATATTCTTATCAAGTTTGGGAAGGTTAGCATTGCTGGCTTCAAAGGGTCACTTTTTATTATGCAGCTGCCTTCAGCTTCAGCAAGGAAAGGGAAGGGAAAAAAGAAGTTTTTGTCAGTACATAGCACCACAATACATTCATTTTCATGACACAAACTGCCTTTGTTAAATATCTCTAGCTTGATTCATGACTGCAGATCGTATCTCACAGTTCCTTGTGGTCTCATAGTAGTGTGCATGCAGGAAAAAAACATCTAAACCTTAAATTGGTTGCAGCATGAATTTCACAGTCACCTGCCAAGAACTCAGCACATCTTTCCTTACCAAGGTTTGAACAAGAAAAATCAGTCACCCAAGGCATGAAAATAAGCGTTAGAAATGGAGATTGGGCTGGTAATTAAGAGCCCTGGACTTTGGTTCTAGCTCTGAGCCTCAGATTACCCTTGTGTAAAAGAAAAGAATTGGATTATGTGATCTTCAGGGTCTTTTTTGCCCCTAAAATTCTTTTTGACTGTGGTGGTACATAACCATTCCGTCTGTCATCTCACCCCACTAAACCATTTTCCCTCAGTCTCTCTCTCCTGTCTGTTCGATTCATAGCACTGGACCACTTTAGCTTGACACTTTTGGTGCATTAACTTGCATTTTGTTTGCTTTATTTTTCCTCCCCCCTCTCTAATACAGTAGCCAGGCCCTTAGTAGTTTCTTGCCTTTGGAACTTCTTTTTTCCAGGGCTAACATCAGAAGCAGTTTGAAGTCAAGAGCTATTCTTTTATTTGTCTAGAGATAAACTCACTGAGAGAATTATTCTGGACATCTCCAAAGGGAAGGGGATAAAAGAAAATGAGTTTTAGAAAGATACAAGAGAGAGGAAAGAAAGTTTTCCTAGATGGGGAAAGTGAGAGAGGAGTGATAATTTGACAGCCTATGTTTCCTATATTTTTGAAGACAAGGGTATGACTTGTCATAGCATACTTAAGGGGACTGGAAATTTGGAAGCAGTGTTCCCAGACTTGGAAAATATCCCTGTGCTTCTTTTTCCTAGTTACAGAAGCAAGAAAGAGAACCTGAGGGAGCTATATGGGCTCAGATGAAGTATGCCATGTGGTACCATGGTGGAGAACATAATAGAACAATGACTCCCTGATACAGGACCATTCTCCAAGGAAACCAACCATCCACCTGAGAGCAACTTAACCACATTGGACTTCTTCTACCCTGAGAGTGAGTCACTTGGCTGGAATAGACACATTCCATATAAGGATTTCCTTTTTGCTACCATCAGGTGTTCTGCCTTTACCACCATTAAAGGGCTTACAAAGTAAGTTGACACAGAATCCCATGTAATATCATAACAGACCAAAGAACACAATTTACAGAAGAGGGGGCGGGCAGCGGGCACATCACTGTGAGTTCCACTGGTCCTATCAAAAAATCATACCAACCTGAAGCTGCTAGTCTGACATAGCAACATAATGGCCTGTTGAAGGCACAGCTGAGACACCAACTGAAAGATCACACTCTGTGAAGATGGGATGCCATCCTCCGGCTTCATTATATACTCTAAACAGTGGCCATCACACAGTGCCACGCCTTTAGCAGACAGAATACATGGGTTCAGGGACAAGAGCGTGGCCCACTTGGAAAATCTGTACTTCCCTTCCCTTCAAATCTGTTCACTGCTGGTTTAGAGCAAGTGTTAAATTTTAAGATACGGCTACTATACAGGCACTTCAGGACCCATATTATGCCAAAGGACCAGCAGGCGAGAAAAGTCACTATTCTGGCAGAGTTTATCAATCATTAAGAGGAGATTAGGCTGTGATTATGTAATGGGGAAAGGGAAGAATGTATCTGACACTGAGGCGATCCTCTTAGGACTCTCTAGGTAATCGCTTGTCCAAACTTGACGTTAAATAGAGAAGTGTAGCAGCCACAGCCTAAGGAGAGTTTGGCGACCAGAAGTTCAGACCCCTCAGAAATAAGATTCTGAATCACAGCAGGTATGCCACTGAGACCAGCAGAGGGTGGCTGTGGTTGAGGTGAAGACTAAATGGATAATAGGGGAAGGAGATGATGAATATTAGTTGTGATTTCAAGAAAAGCTATAGCAGCAGAGTCTCTAGTGATCTCACTAACCTTCCTATTGTAAGTGTCCACAGGAAAAGAGCTGAACCAATATCCTGGAATAGCTGTTCTCAGATATACAGGAAGAAGTAGATCTGATCAGAAGGAATGGTAGACTGCAGTGGAGAGTGTACTGCACCCACAGACCCTCCCTTCAGTAATAGAGGCCAATTTTCCATATTGCTGAGAAGCCTGCAGCCCGATAGCCCTCAGCTGTCAGCCCTCTCCAGGAATTTCCCTCAGTTAAAGGTTATATCCACTTCTCAAGGGTAGCCTGCATGTATGCTCAAAGTAAGGGTGCTCAGGAAAACTCTACCTGTTCTAGTCTCTGAGATCCCGGTGGATTCACTGACTCTTCTGAGTGTATCACACAGCCCGACTTCTCTCTCTGCCCAATTCTGCTTCCTTACCTACCCCTGTACATGTTAATCCTGAGACCATCTCTAATAACGTTTCTGCACACAAATCTCAATCTCAGATTCTGTGTCCTAAGTGCCAGGCCTGAACACCTTATATGTAAGAAATCATTTCTCGCTCATTAGAAATTACTTAGTCCTTGATCTTTACTTCTTTCAGGCTCACCCATCCATTTAATATTTACTGGAAAGCACTAAGTGACAGGAATCGTGATAAGCCTCTATAACTCCAAAACTATATAAAAGACAGACATGTTTGTTCCTCTCATATATATGCTATAATTTTTGGGTTCCTATTTTAAATGTAGGTCTGGTCTAACTCATTTGAAAGGCTTTCCATGTTTTTTGACTAGCATCAGTTTCAGTCTGTTCCTTGGGGATAGAAACCATATCATCATATCTGCATCATTTCCAGAATCATAGGGAAAGCTCAAAAAGCAAAGGGAATGAACTAGTGTTGTGTGATAGCACTGTTTGCTAAGGGGTTTTAAGTACACCACTTAATCCACTAAGAAAAGTATGCTACAATGTTTATTTCTTCCATTTATACACGGAGAAACTAAGGCATAGAGTGATATGTAACTTGTGGGAACTAAAAAAGTCAGGTTTGGGCTCCAGAACTGCCTCTGTCTGCAATGTGTGGTTTTTTTTGCGATCAGCTCCTCTGTACATTACGCCAAAGGACACATAAGAGACTTTAGCAAATGTCTGATGAATGGGGGAATAAATGAGACAATAAATGTATGGGTAATTATCTGTAGATCACCAAGTCAGATGCTAAATCTCTTAGTTTGTGCTTTCTATGTTAGTTTTGCAGTCTTTTCTGTTGAGGAGAGGTTCACATATTCTCATCATTTGCAGCTATTATGATGTGCTCTTCATTGATGTTACAGAGTGGAAATAATGTCTACTCTATATTTGGCTCTATAGACCTTCAACTCCAGGGCACAGGCCTAAAATTAGCACTAGAAAATCACTCCTGGACTCAGTAAAACTGATGAAGATGACTGCTTTCAGGTGACAACATAGCCAGGGGAAAGCTTTCTTGTGTAAAGAAATAAATAGCAGTCCACTGCTGAGGATAACTTAAGGACAAAAATCAAAAAGTTAAACAGAAAAGGACCCACATCTACCGGGCCACAGAGAACCAGAGTAGGGTGCTCCTGCTAAGAAATCATTATTCTTCCCAGTCGCCCTGCACCACACTCTCTCTTTATCTCACTTAAAGGTAAGAGAGTTCTACAGAAGATTATTTAGTAAAGATTCACTACACAAGAGCATATGAGGTCCAGACTCCCTGGTCAGGTTTGCAGATGACTGATTTATAACCCAGTCCTTAAACGGGTTTCACTACCAGTCTCCTTCTTCGTGGTCTCTGTGGCCCAGATATGGCATAAAGAGAAAATAGGCATAATTTCTTTTTTCCCGTTGTGGAGCACAGGCTCCGGACGCGAAGGCTCAGCGGCCATGGCTCACGGGCCCAGCCGCTCCGCGACATGTGGGATCTTCCTGGACTGGGGCACGAACCTATGTCCCCTGCATCGGCAGGCGGACTCTCAACCACTGCGCCACCAGGGAAGAAGCCCAGGCATAATTTCTTACATCTCAGAATAAACTGCTTCTGATCTGGGCCAGATCTGGAAATATATAGTTGATTCCAGAATAAGATAGTTTTGTAGCCTAGCGCCCCGGGATTGTATAGTAGAAAAGCTTTTACTTTCTAACATTTTCATCATCTTATATTTATTTTTATTATTTCAATTTTGCTTCATTACATCATTGTGGTGGCTGCTTTTGTCTATGATGACATCCTAAAGAACCTCTTTCTCATTATATATGTCTGAAAGGTAAACCATTTAAAAATGAGTTTTAACAAGGAATCCTTATCCTGACAAATAATTCTCTCTTCTTGTCACCGAAAAAGACAGACTAGAATAGAGCAAATCTAAATAGGACGTTAAAATGGGATGTTTCTTATTTCCTGCTCTGGGGAACTACTCAAGGCACATTTTGGAAATGTGCCTTCATTAAGGAAAGTGGCAGTCAGCCTTGCTGACAAAAATTCTTTAGCTTTTGAGCTTAGTGTCTTTGACTCATGCTGGTGCCTGAAATCATGACTTCTATACCCCATTGGCTCAGTGCTCTCCGCTTCTAACGTTCCCTCTAAGAAGTTAGCGAAGTTAAAATGTGTGGTAGTTTATTCTATTACTGTTTTGCTGGCTATCTTTAAGAAACACATGAATAGAATATCTTAGTTAAATAAATAAGAAAAAATGGCAAATCATGTCCATTCTTTTCTTTTCCCAATATGTAAGTGGAAAGAGAAAGGAAGAATAGACAGGAAAATCAAAACTACCTACCTACTGGGTCAGGTATATTACATGTCATTACTTTCATCCTCACAGCAACTATTAAACCCATTTTACAAGCAACATTTCTGAGGTTCCAAAAGTATAAGTCACTTGCTGTGGCATATAGCTAGTATGATTATTACAATAGGCTTTTTACAATTTTTGCTGCCTACAACTCAGGAAAATATAATTCTGAATGGACTTTCTGGCAGACTGAATGTGAAGATTAAGGAAAAAGAGGACATTAAAGAAGTATTCAGGGTGAATTTCCCAAGGAGTCCCGTGTTGTCAGGACGCTAGTGGATGTGACGCATGCATGCACACACACAAAGGAGTGTCTTCAGATGAGTTTGAAACTTCATCAGGATTTCTTGGGCTTTAAATGCTAACATAACTGTGACTCTCCAAGAAAGTGACAGGAGATAGAGTTTCAAAACTTATGCAACCTTGGATCACAGAGCATCTCAAAGGTTTGGTCTTACACAATTCTCACTTTGAGAATTTCTATGCTGAGTTGTCAATAAATTATGCTCATTAATATTACACAAAGCAAACATTTCATATGTAAACTTTGGGTAAATGGCAAACTTACTGTTTTATTTAAAACAAAAATATGGTTTTTCTAAACTTTTATTAGTTTTTCAATTTTGACTTTTAACAACTATGGTAGTAATTAGGATGTTTATAAATGGTCCAGCTCTCTCTCTTTCTGGACACATGAAAAGACATACATCTCTGCTCACCCAAAGCTAGGTGTAATTGTTTAATTTACTTTGACCAATGGCATGCAGATATTAGTACTGTGAGTCACCAAGGCAGAAGCTTTCAAAATGTATGAGCTTTGTCATGTCCTCTTTCCCTTTGTCATGATGACAAGCCACTACCAGATTGGATGTCCTCTGTTGGCTTGGTGCTCTGGACTGAAGAAAGCACAGAGCAGAGCCTGAAGCTAGCACTTGATGGACAAGTGTAAGATAGATAGATAAATAGATAAATAGATAGATAGATAGATAGATAGATAGATACTGTTTGTTCTGAGTTACTGAAATTTAGTGTATCCTGACTAATAACTTAGGTAGCATGGTGTAGCATTCAAAACACACAGAATCACCCACACAAAATCACAGTGTCAAGTTCTCATTTTTTACTGGCCAGCTTGATAAAAAGTTGTAAAATTCATTTGACCTCCTCAGAGTCTCTGTTTGGGAAAATAATAAGTGCCTTCCTGGCAGAACTGTACTGAGGATTAAATGAGATTATCCAAGAGTGTGATCTATAAGCTACAAAGCACACTGCACATGAAAGGTCTTACTCTTTTTTAAAATTTTAGATATGATAAAAAATCTATGAACAGCAATTAATGGCATATTATATTTATATTCTTCTGGCTTCTATCAATTTTAACACCAGTAGCCAAAGGGCATAACTTATACCCTTATTATTTAACCCATATTCAATTTGTCTTAGAGCTTAATAAGAATCAATCGTATTATTTAGTTACCTTCAACTATAACAAATATAAATGCCATTTATACTTATTTAACCTTACCTAGCTACTGATTTTTAAATTATAAAGGCATAAAATGAACATAAAAATAACTTCTATATTCCAAATATATATTTATTCTAAGTAGAACTTATTTTGCTAATTCCCACTACACACTGATTGTAAGTCAATTCTCCTTGGTAGCTACACTAAGAAACAACTTGCTGTCCCAGGCTAGGGACAAGGATTGGTAGGAGGTAGAAAATGCATGACTCTATTTAATCAATGGTTTATTCAAGTGGAAGAAGGAATAGACTCTAATGATGAAGACGAGTATTTCTATTAAGAGTGCTTCCTTGGGCTTCCCTGGTGGCACAGTGGTTGAGAGTCCGCCTGCCGATGCAGGGGACACGGGTTCATGCCCCGGTCCGGGAGGATCCCACATGCCGCGGAGCGGCTGGGCCTGTGAGCCATGGCCGCTGAGCCTGCGCGTCCGGAGCCTGTGCTCCGCAACGGGAGAGGCCACAACAGTGAGAGGCACGCGTACTGCAAAAAAAAAAAAAAAAGAGTGCTTCCTTGTCAGAAAGAACCCAATGCCATGTTCCCTCCTTCGTGTTCTCTCCATCACTCCTCTAGTCTGGGCCTTCTGAATCACTTGCCTAGACCACTGTAAAATGTCCTAATGGGGCTTCCTAACTTCAAGCACTTCCTTTCCAAACATGACCACACTTGTTCCAGTTATCTTTATGTTCCATTAAAAGCATGAAGGTAACCATGTCACTTTCTTCCTCAGAAGAATTTAATGGCCCCAAAGCATTTAATTGCAGAGGAACTCGAACCTACCTACTTAGCCTAGCGCAGTCTGGGTAAGCAGTTGTGAAAGTAATTCCACTCCCATCGTACTTTTCTCCCTTATTTCTCCCAATGCATAGTTGCTATTACAAGCACACTAGACTGAGTTCTAGTTTCAAACCCAGTTTGGCTTCTCCTACCTAACACCTTTTTTGCCTGCTCTCCCTC
Source organism: Mesoplodon densirostris (assembly GCF_025265405.1). Taxonomy (NCBI): domain Eukaryota; kingdom Metazoa; phylum Chordata; class Mammalia; order Artiodactyla; family Ziphiidae; genus Mesoplodon; species Mesoplodon densirostris. Next base: position 47,825,932 of record NC_082674.1, read on the forward strand.
CCCTTGAATTGTCTAAACTGCCACTCCTGAATTTGTCCAATCATTCCAGGTAGAGTTCTCCCCCGACTTCAAATTCATGTTAAAATCCCACCTCTTCTTTAATTTGTACAAACCTCAAGAATGACTAAATGTTGCCTTTCTCACTAGTACAATGAATGGTGACTCAGATTTCAAATTAAATTTAATTATAGGAAATATTTATTGCAAATGGGAATTTGTGGACTGAAATTACTATTAATCATAGATTATTTTATCTTCAAAACATTCCCATAAAGTGTATATTTTAATTTGTATTTTATATAAAAGAAAACTGGGATTTTAGTAAAGTCAAATAACATTTTCCAAAAATATGTAGAAACTTCTTTTGCAAACAATAATTTCCACAATTTGGTGATGTTTATAAACAAGGGTAAATGAATAAATGTTCACATATGCAGCTGGTTTTTAACGAAAAATTCTAAGCTTGTAGTCCCTCAGCAAGACTTTTTCAATCACATAAATCCCATTACAGCATTGAATGAGTAGATAAGGTATTTGTAACATAATTCCAAATGTTTTGTTTAAATGCCTTGATAGCACCTTGAAACAATTCACTCTCCATGCTAGAACCTCAGAATGGCTAATAAATCTTGTCCTTCTGATCAGAAGAACAGACGAAATTAAGCCATTCGTCAGTAATGATGAATGAAATATCAGGCAAGTAGGTTTAAAAAATCAGCTTCACAAGTACCAGATGATGGAAATATAAGTTAACTCCAGTTCATGTGAAGAAAGTATAAAGGGATGGGGTTTCAGTTAACAGTACACTTAATGTTATTAAGAATTGAGACATATCCATGAGCAAACATGAAATCACAGGCTGTGGTGAAGTGGCACAGTGTCCAGGACAAAACAGTTCCCACAGTCTCGCTCCAGTTAGTATGTATCTAGAACAGGCATGAGTTCATCATTTTGCATTCAACCTGGATAAAATGTGGTACATTCTAACGATGGTGAAGATGATGATGAAGGGTCTGAAAACCAAGCATTATGGAGAATTATTAAAGGAATTCGGGGGTGAGGAAGACTTAGGGAAGTCCCACAACTGAAGGACAGAATAAGAACCAATAAATGAAGGTTATAGATGGCAGTTCTAACAATCTGGATAAAGAAACCCATTCAATTAGAACTCAACAAAAGTGAAACAGGCTGTGTTTTCCCTGGGCTCCCAAGATATCCCTTTTTCCTGGCTCTCTCCCTTTGCTTGAAATGACGCTACTCAAAATGATGTCCGCCATGAGCTAAGAGCTTGCACTCAACTGAGAGTCTTATGCTGCTTCCTTCACAGAGAAAGTCTTGTTACATGTAAAACAGCTGAACTAAGTGGTGTGCTTACTGACCTAGTACATTTACGTTCTGGTAAAAGCTCTCAATCTCGTAGATAAAAAGGAGACCACACTTCTGCCTTGTTCTGTACTCCTTCCCTCTCCCTATCCACAACCTCGAGCATGTAATCTTCAAAGTCATGTTGCCCATCTCTTATAAGCAAAGTGATTGTATACACACAGGATTTCATAGACATTTCTAATATTAAATATTCTATCCCTTTTTCCACAAAGCATAATGTTGAAGTGTCAGAAGAGGCACACTGATTTTTTTTCCTCAAAAATATGGTATAAATGAGCTATCCTTTTGCCTTCTCTCTAAAGATTAGAAAATCATGATTATAATACTATATGGATTTTTTTTTCATTCTATCAGTGAAGAAAATATTGTCAAAGAAATAAATGTCTAAGCATGTCAGTTAAAGTCATCAGCAGTGGGACAGTGCCCATTGTTAGGGCATTGGGGTGCTTTTTGATTCCCCTGAAATCCTGATATACAGGTAGCTCCCTACTCCATCCTTGAATTCACTAGCTCTGTTAAAAAAGTAACTTTAATGTACACCATTAATCCATGAAGACTGAGGCTACCATCCACACAGCTGGAACACTTATCTCTGCCAGGGAGGTTGGCCAGACTGGATGGATATACAATAACTATTGCACAGCCCTCCCACTAATATCTTCTGATCCCTACTTAGAACTTGAATAAAGGTGTCAGAATCCATTATCACTACCAGAATAACAGAATCTCAATTCCAGAAGCATGGTCCTTTCTTGGATCTAAACTTATGCACAGGTGTCAGAATCCATTATCACTACCAGAATAACAGAATCTCAATTCCAGAAGCATGGTCCTTTCTTGGATCTAAACTTATGCACAGGCTCCAGGAAAAAAAAAAAAAAAGTACTTCAGGTTTGGGGAACATGCACTCCTAGGGAAGGAAACAGTATTTTAAGTCTCATAATCTTATGTATATTGCCTTTAAAATTTCTTAGCATTTAAATTGGAAGGGAAGAGGTAAAACTGTCATTATTTGTGGATAACATGATACTGTATATAGAAGTCTCCACCAAAAAAACATTAGAACTAATAAATGAATTCAGTAAAGCTGCAAGATACAAGATTAATACACAGAAATATGTTGTTTTTCTATACACTAATAATGAACCATTAGAAAGAGAAAGCAAGAAGATAATCATGTTCAAAATTGCATCAAGAAGAATAAAATACCTAGGAATAAGCGCTACCAAGGAGGTGAAAGACCTATACACTGAAAACTATAAAACACTGACAAAGGTAACTGAAGAGGATACAAAGAAATAGAAAGATATCCCAGGTTTATGGATTGGAAAAATTAATATTGTTAAAATGTCCATACTTCACAAAGCAATCTACAGATATAATGCAATCCCTATCAAAATACCAATGACCTTTTTCACAGAACTAGAACAAATAATCCTAAAATTTATATAGCATCCCCAAAGATCCCAAATAGCCAAAGCAATCTTGACAAAAAAGAACAAAACTGGAGGTATCACAAGCCCTGACTTCAGACTATAATCAAAACTATATGGTACTGGTACTGGTACAAAAACAGACTATAATCAAAACTATATGGTACTGGTACTGGTACAAAAACAGACACATAGATCAATGGAACAGAACAGAGAGCCCATAAATAAGCCCATACACACTTATGGCCAATTAATCTACTACAAAGGAGGCAAGAATATACAATGGGGAAAAGACAGTCTCTTTAATAAGTGGTACTGGGAAAATTGAACAGCAACATGTAAAAGAATGAAATTAGAAAATTTCCTCACAACATATACAAAAATAAACTCAAAATGAATTAAAGACCTAAATGTAAGACTAGAAATCATAAAACTCATAGAAAAAACATAGGAAAATATTCTTTGACATAAATCATAGCAATATTTTTTGGATCTGTCTCCTAAGGCAAAGAAAACAAAAGCAAAAATTAACAAATGGGGCCTAATTAAACTTAAAAGGTTTTGCACAGCAAAGGAAATCATCAACAACAAAAAAGACAACCTTACTGAATGGCAGAAAATATTTGCAAGTGATATAATGGAAAAGGAGTTAATATTCAAAATAGGCAAATAGTTCATACAACTCAGTATCAAAACAACAAACAACCTGATTAAAAAATGGGCAGAAGACCTGAACAGGCATTTTTCAAAAGAAGATATAGAGATGGCAAACAAGCACATGAAAAGATGTTCAACATTACTAATTGTCAGAGAAATCCAAATCAAAACCCCAATGAGATATCACCTCACACCTGTCAGAATAGCTATCATCAAAAAGACCATAAATAACAGATGTTGGCAAGGATGAGGAGAAAAGGGAACCCTAGTATACTGTTACTAGGAATGTAAATTGGTACCGCCACTATGGAAAACAGTATGGAAGTTCCTCAAAAAACTAATAATAGAACTACCATATGACCTAGGAATCCCACTCCTGGGTATATATCTGAAGACAACAAAAACACTAATTCAAAAAGATACATGCACCCCAATGATATTCATGGCAGCCTTATTCACAGTAGCCAAGATACAGAAGCAAGCTAAGCGTCCATCAACAGATAAATGGATAAAGAAGAGGTGGTATATGTATATATGTATATATATAATGGAATATTACTCAGCTATAAAAAAGAATGAAATTTTGCCATTCGCAACAACATGAATGGACCTGGAAGGTATTATGCTTAGTGAAATAAGTCAGACAGAAAAAGATAAATACTGTGTATTATCACTTCTATGGGGAATTAAAAAATAAAACAAATGAATATAACAAAACAGAAACAGACTCATGGATATAGAGAACAAACTAGTGGCTACCAATGGGGAGAGAGAAAGGAGGAAGGGCAAAAAAAGCGTATGGAATTGAGAGGTACGAACTACTATGTGTAAAATAAATAAGGCACAAGGATATATTGTTCAGCACAGGGAATATAGCCAATATTTTATAATAACTTTAAATGGAGTATAACCTATAAAATGTTTGAATCATTATGTTGTATACCTGAAACTAATATTGTAAATCAACTATACGTCTGTTAAAAAGTATTCTTTGATAGAGGCCCTAAAATGTGATAGATATATCAGTCTGACCAAATTTGCAAAGAATGAAGAATCCCAAATTGAGTCAATTATGCAAATTGCCTGCTAAAGGAATTTAATGTTTGACCATGTCTAAAGAAAGAAGACTTGCTGGTCAAAGTCATTTTGTCATCAGTTCCACCCTTGCTGTCTGGCTTCCAAGTAGTTCCAGGCATTGTAAAGCACTGGAGGAAGATGAGAAGGTGCGAGGGAGGAAGTCAATGTATCTCTTCCACTCTCTCTTTTGCCTCCTGTAGTATCTTTCTGCAGTGACTATACCGTTTCCATGGCTCCTTGATAGACAGTCCCACCTTCTGTGACTCAGCTCCCATAAGCAAAACCTTATTCCAACTGAGCTTTGGGCTCTCAGGATGAATCTCACATCTCGACTGGGAAACAGGTAGCCTCCTAGCCCTAGGAATGGTAGCTACTTCCTCCTAGTGCTAATCTCTGTGACACTTAATTTGGGTTCTCCATTCTGTGATCACCTGTGTTATTGATTAATTATTTTAAATAACCTTCCATTAAAATACATAGTTTTAAAATCCTGGCTGGACTCTGACTGATACAGAGAATGTGAAATTTAAAAAAAAATCAGCCTTGAAAACTAAAAAAAAAAAAAAAAAAAAAAAGAACTGACACAGAAGAAATCAACATTAGAGTGACCATATAGATGAATGTTCAGGGATGTGACCTCTCTTGTCCTAACACCAGCTTCATCTGTGGAGAAACAGGTGAAGCAAGCATTTACACACTCCTTGTCTGGAATCATTAATGTTTTTAAAGCTAGCTTCAGTTTATAATTTTGAAACTCATGTAGCTTTGTCTACACAAAGAAAGTCCACAACTAGTGGATATCAGTGTCTTATCCTGGTGATGATTTATTTTCATTTTAAATTAAGAAAAATCCTTCTGGTTTCAATAATCAGAATCTGAAAGATTTATATATGTGAGACTGCCCATGAGAGTCTGATCTTCCTCTTCATTTATCAGAACATCAGTATTCTGAGCCCAAAGTCTGAAAATCCAAAGTCTAAAATACAGGGAATTCTCCCAGGTTACAAATGTCACCATGTGAAGGCCTATCTAACTGATAAGCCAGCATGCCCCAGGTCTCAACTAGATGGCATATTGCAACCTTGTCCTGCATGTTGCAGAATTTCCTAGAGATTCTGTAAGTGAAATTTGCCATATTTTACCCACAGAGTAGTTTTGAAAATTAAATGAGATTGTACATAGAAAAACACCTTTTGAGTTACCAAAGATAGTAATAAAAAACATAAAGAAGTGTATTGACCATTAACTTTCATCATTAACTAAATCTCTTCGCTTGATAAATACTGAAGAATGGCTGAAAGATGGGGATATTCTATGAAGAGTAGATTATTAGCTCATTGATCTAATTAGAATTCACTTCAGCTTCACTTAACATGTTAAGTCAGAACACTAATTGTACATTAGGCTACCAGTAAGGAAGAGTATATTAAAATCCAATTTGGGGTCCTAGGGGATGCAAGTAACTTAACATGGTATGTGAGCATTTATAAAACTCATTATTAAGTTTCCTTGGAAAATATTGTTATAGAAAAAAAAGAAACAAACTGTAAACAGAATATATAAATCCATATCAATTAATTACAAAACTACACTTATTTATTGGTTACCTGTGATGGTTCAAGTATTTGATAAGGCAGCTGGAAAGAGAAACATTAGAAACACAAACTCTACACTCAAGGAGCTCAGTGTAATAGGGAAGCAAATGTACACACAAGTGATTAAGCAGCAAAATGAGAAGTGCAATAATAAAAAATAAGTACCAGATATAGAAGAAGTACAGAAAAGTCAGTGATTAATTCTAGTTTGGATATTCAAGGAAGATCTCAGGAGGAGACAATGCCAGCCTGCGATTTTGATGACTTGATTGGCTTTCTCAGGTAGATAAGTAGTGGAGCGGAAAGAAGTAATTCCAGACAGAGAAAACAGGTATGTGGAGGCATAAAAGTATGAAATCACATGGAACCTTCAGGGAATTATAAGCAAATCCATATATTCTGAACAGAGTGCATGTGGTGAAAAAACAGGGGAGATGGGCTTCCCTGGTGGCGCAGTGGTTGAGGGTCCGCCTGCCGATGCAGGGCACATGGGTTCGTGCCCCGGTCCGGGAGGATCCCACATGCCGCGGAGCGGCTGGGCCCGTGAGCCATGGCCGCCGAGCCTGCGCGTCCGGAGCCTGTGCTCCGCAACGGGAGAGGCCACAACAGTGAGAGGCCTGCATACCGCAAAAAAAAAAAAAAAACGGGAGATGAGCATGGAGAGGCTGTAGGGTCACAATATAAGTGGCCTAACATACAGAGCTGGTAAACTTTTGCCTTCCACCTTTAGGCAATCAGCTGCCACAAGAAGGTTTTAAGTAGCGGAGCAATATAATCAGATTTGTATGTTAAAAAGGTGCCTTTAATGACTATGTAGAGAATGAACTGGGGTGAAGCATGATAAAAGGGCAATATAACCAGTTATATGTATTCAATAGATTTTTAAAATATACACCCAAAGTTTTTACTCCTATCAGGACACTTATGATCTCAAGCAATTGGGCAGCCAATGAGGGACCTCACTAAGTTAAAGAGTAGATATTTTGCCTCCCTAGCATCATCCTGCAGGACTGAATTAAAGCCCCTGCCTTCCTTCTTCATCGTATCTTCCATTAAACCTAGTTCCATTTTCATTCCTCTGAAGCCAAATCAAAGTCATAACATAGCTAACTGTCATTTCCAGGCATGTGAAGCAGGATAAACCCAACCAGGCACACCCAGCCCTTTGGCATAAATCATCTAAGCACATGGAGAGGACAGGAAACACAGGGTGAAGAGAGGTGATCTTGGAAAAAGCAATGAATGAAGGAAGCTGCTTATTTCATGATTAAGAATGAAGATCAAGAGGTCAATGTGAGTCCCTGATAGGCAAGGACATTTGCATCCATCACTACACCCATGATGTCTGGCGCATAGCAGTTATTTCAATAAATGTTGAAAGAAAGAAATGATTGAAAAAATAAGAATGAGGAAGTGGGAAGGAAGGCAGGAAAGAAAGAACGAGAGTGAAGAGAAAGGGAAGTGGAGGAAGTAAAAACAAAAGAAAACTTTCATTGCGCGGGGGTGTATACAACCCTCCTAGCAAACTTAAATGGACTAAACTCATCAGGGGAAAAATTCAGGAAACGAAGAGATCTAAGGAGGCTTCATTTTACATAGAAAATCCCGATTAAAATCACATTATTTTTCTTAAGTTGAAGGTTTCCATGATGCACATAGATATTGACAGTTTAGCCCTCAAGGGAAATTCAGGGAGCCAGGAATTGCTCACTCAGCTGTGACACCACTGAGAAAGCTCTGAAAAGGAAAGAACATTCGGTGAAGGAAAGAAACATCTCTGAATTCATGAAGGCTTTGATGTGATCAGCAGCATTTTCTGATATGCAGAGAGCACATGTCAGAGAGGTGGACAAGATCAGCTCCCAAGAGGCTGAAGAAGTCGGCTCTGAAACCTTCCGGCCACTTCACCTTGCCTTACCTTGGCTGCTTGTGAGTGATCCCCGAGGGATAAATGCATTAAAGTTGATAGAAGCATAATGTGTACTGTGTATACGTTAAGGAAAATATAAAATGAATCACTTCCTCTTCAGTTCAGGTTGCTTCAGCAGCAGCTGCATGAAGTTTGAGAGTTTAGTTTTGTTTGTATTTCTAATGAGCTTGGGGCCTTTGTGAAGAAAGTTAAAAGCATTTGAGTAAATGTCCCTAAATCTTACGGTCATTTTAAAATTCAAGACATTGGGAAATCTGAGTTGTACAACATGTCAACTTGAGAGGAGCTAAATTTATGACTCTTTAGTCAGCCAGTACAGTTCTTTTATAAGCCTACAAGTCTATTGTATCAAGCTCATTAACCTGTAGACAGTTTTAAAGGCTTCTGCAAAACACTCATTCACAATATTGAATGGGTTAGGTACTGAATGCCCTGATCTTGTATGTCTGCCCATTGTCTGAAAATTATTTTAGAGGAGGATACTGTTGTATGCAGACCTCTCTAAAAATAAATTTGAAGCAGGCAATTCTTATTTTTCTTTATGTTTCAATTTGCATTTAACCTGGGAAGTAATTTACTGTAGTGTTAAGAGCATAAGCTTCATAGCTGGAGAGAGACTGTGTTTGAATCCCATGTTTGCCACTCACTAAGCTGAATAACGTTGATCAAGTTATTAAGCATATCTATATCTTCGTTCTCTCAACAGGAAAATGGAAAGAGTAATACTACCTACATAACTTAAAGCATCATTGGGAACACTAAATGAGCTATGGAAATTTCTCATAGCAGTGCCTGGCAAATGCTCAAGAAACACCAGGAATAATAATAATACTTATTACTATTGGTATTAATTCTCAATACTTTTTTGGCCAATCTTTAACTGCTAATGTCCCTATGTTCCCATTCCATAAGTTCTCTGTTTGCTTCCAAATTTTCTTAACTCCATCCTAATTTATATGACATTTCAAAAAAAAGCCTGTATTTCAATGCAATACGCATAGATACATATAAATCTCTCTCTCGTGTGCATTCACACGCACACGCACACACACAGATACACAAACACAAAACAACTTCTCACAAAAAAAATTAACCTTTATTTCATATTATGAAATTGACATGGTCTAGTGTACTCTATTTTAAAAGAAATGCTGGACTTTCCTGGTGGCTCAGTGGTTAAGAAGCTGCCTGCCAATGCAGGGGACACGAGTTTGAGCCCTAGTCCGGGAAGATCCCACATGCCGTGGAGCAACTAAGCCTGTGCATCACAACTACTGAGCCTGTGCTCTAGAGACTGCGAGCCACAACTACTGAGCCCACGTGCCACAACTACTGAAGCCTGAGTGACTAGAGCCTGTGCTCCACAAGAGAAGCCACTGCAATGAGAAGCCCGCACACCACAACGAAGAGTAGCCCTCATTCGCTGCAAATAGAGAAAGCCCGCATGCAGCAACTAAGACCCAACGCAGCCAAAAATAAATAAATAAATTTATTTTTAAATAATTAAATAAATGAAAAAGAAATGCTACTCATGACCCATTAAATTGATTTTATAACCTAGAAATAAATCATGGCCCATGGTTTGAAAAGCAATCTTATAAAAGAGAAGAGCTAATCAGATAAACTGTTATATTATTAAAGGGTGATGTTAAGTAATGAGTTAGCCCTAGAAGAACAGATTTTCTTATTATAAGAGGCCTAAAATGACTTAACCTAAAAGAAATGTGTGGAAATGATGGATAAGTAGGAGCAATTTTCCACTGAAACATTCATTTCTATTCCCTAAATCCATGTTAAATGTGATCCATTCCTGAGTCTGGTAAGTTCTTCTGTCAACAACTGTCTCTGAAATATCTGCTCATGATTCAGAACTGGGCATTAAAATAAGGGCTACATGTTCTATGATCAGTTCACTAATAATTTAAAAGAAACACATAATTCGTGTGGTGCCTAGTCTCAGAAAAGGCTGACCAGAAGTCACCCACTTAAGATAGAACTAACAATGCCAGAAAAGATTCCATTAATGGTATTGTGACTAAAAGCTTATGGCTTCTTATTGATGGAGCTTTTGAATATTCGGCTAGAACAATACAAAATAATACTGCATCTCCTGGATAAATGAGACAATTGCTTAGTTGATTCTATTTAGAAAATAATGTATTACTTGCTCCCATGACAGTCAAAAAAAAAGAATTTTTAATTTTGCCACCAGTATATGCTAACAACATTTTTTTGTGCAATGAACCTCTTTGGAAGCCAGAGAAGTCTATGAAACCCTTCTTAGAAAAGATTTTTTAAATATATAATATCAAACAATGGGATTAAAAAGTAGGACAATTATATTAAAGTACTGATCAATTTATAAGGCCCCCTGATAGTCTTGGAACCCAAGTTAAGAAATATATGACTATGAAAAAAATGTTATATATATATATATGGAAAGAGGGAGAGAGATTTGTTTTCCTACCTTGTTCAAGAACATCCTTGAAGAGGTAAATAAAATAACTTACTCTGTAATAAATTAGATGTGGTCTAGTAAACTTTAATTCAAGTTGTGTTTTTTTATTATCCTTTTTTCTTTTCGATGTTAGGGTAATATGGCAAGATTTGAAGACAAAACATATTTCTGCAGAATGAATTCCACTAGTAGCACTACAAAATGAATCATATTATATGGATAAATCTATTTACTATAATGTCAGTACAAAATAATCTTTAAACATGTATGCTTAGAGCTTCCTGGTTGGAGAACCAGAACACTTTGGCACGCCATTGTGCAGGTTGCCGAACTCCATGATGCCTTTGTTTGGGACCACATCCTACATATCTCTTCATTTGACTGTTGTTAATATAATGAGCATCTAAAACTGCAGAATCACAGGCTTCAGCAGTTTTGTCACTATTTTGATGTTTCATCTTTGGAAAACTGCTATCAGGCAAGGAGTTTCCTCCATTCTGCCTTATTGTCACTGACCAAAAATCGACTTCATACAAGCAATCTAAAGAACTGGCTTTCTCAGATTTCAATTCATGATTCTTTGGAGAGCTTTGAACAAAAGAGAACCCCTAAAAATAATATTTGTTGATGGAGACAAGATGGCAGAATAGAAGGATGTGAGCTCCCCTCCTCTCACAAAAACACCAAAATCACAACTAACTGATGAACAACCATAGTTAAAAAAAGACTGGAAGCTACAAAAAAGATATTCTACATCCAAAGACAAAGAAGAAGCCAAAACGAGATTGTAAGAGGGGTGCAATCGTTATAAAATCAAACCCGATACCCACCAGGTGGGCAGCCCACAAACTGGAGAATGCTTATATTGCAGAGGTTCAACCATAGGAGTGAGGGTTCTGAGCCAAATGTCTGGCTCCCTAGCCTGGGGGTCTGGCATTGAGAGGAGGAGCTCCCAGAGTATTTAGCTTTGAAGGCCACTAGGACTTGATCGCCAGCAATCCACAGGACTGGGGGGAAGCAGAAGCTCCACTCTTGGAGGGTGCACACAGGGTCCCATGTGCACCACAACCCAAGGAAAAAGCAGTGAGTTCATAGGAGACTGGGCCAGACCTACCTGCTGGTCTTGGAGAGTCTCCTGGGGAGTTGGGGGGTGGCTGTGGCTCACTGTGGGGACAGATACTGGTGGCAGTGGTTCTGGGGAGTACTTATTGGTGTGAGACTTCTTGGAGGCTGCCATTTTCTCAGCAAGACCTGGCCCCACCCAACAGCCTATAGGCCCCAGTGCTGGGACACCTCAGGCCAAACAACCAACAGGGTGGGAACACAGCCCCAGCTACCAGCAGACAGGCTGCCTAGAATCTTTGTGAGCCCACAGCTGCCTGGTAAACACACCTCTTGACATGGCCCTGCCCACCAGAGGAACAAGACCCAATTTCACCCAACAGTGGACAGGAACCAGTCCCTCCTACCAGAAAGCATGCACAAACTTCTTAGACCAGCCTCATCCACCAGGGGTCAGACACCAGAAGAAAAAGGAACTACAACCCTGCAGCCTGCGGAATGGAAACTGCAATCATAGAAAGTTAGACAAAATGAAGGCAGAGGAATATGTTCCAGGTGGAGGAACAAGATAAAACCCCAGAAGAACAACTAAGGGAGGTGAAGATAGGAAATCTACCTGAAAAAGAATTCAGAGTAATGATAGTAAAGACAATCCAAGATCTCAGAAAAATAATGAAGGCACAGACCAAGAAGATACAAGAAATGTTTAATAAAGAACTAGAAGATCTAAAGAACAAACAAACAGAGAAGAACTGAAATAAAAAATACACTAGAAGGAATCAGTAGCAGAATAAATGAGGCAGAAGACCAGATAAGTGAGCTGGAGGACAGAATGGTGGAAATCAGTGGTGTTGAACAGAATAAAGAAAAAAGAATGAAAAGAAATGAAGACAGTTTAAGAGACCTCAGGGACAACATTAAGCACACCAACATTCATATTATAGAGGTCCCAGAAGAAGAGAGAGAAAGAGCATGAGAGAATATTTCAAGAGATAACAGCTGAAAACTTCCCTAACATGGGAAAGAAAACAGTCACCCAAGTCTAGGAAATGTAGAGTGCCAGGCAGGATAAACCCAAGGAGTAAGACCCTGAAACACACAGTAATTAAACTGCCAAAAATTAAAGACAAAGAAAAAATATTAAAAGCAACAAGGGAAAAGCAACAAATAACATACAAGGGAATCCCCATAAGGTTATCACCTGATTTTTCAGCAAAAACTCTGCAGGCCAGAAGGGAGTAGCACAATATATTTAAACTGATGAAAGGAAAAACCTACAACCAAGAATAATCTACCCAGAAAGGCTCCAGTTCAGATTTGACGGCGAAATCAAAAGTTTTACAGGTAAGCAAAAGTTAAGAGAATTCAGTACTACCAAACGAGCTTTACAACAAATGCTAAAGGAACTTCTCTAGGTGAAAAAGAAAAGGCCACAACCAGAAACAAGAAAATTACGGATGGGAAAGCTCACTAGTAAAGACAAACATACAGTAAAAATAGGAAATCATCCACACACAAATATGATATCAAACCCAGCAATCGTGAGGAGAGCACAACTGCAGGATATTGGAAATGCATTTGAAATGAAAAGACCAGCAACTTAAAACAATCTTGTTTATATACAGACTGCTGTATCAAAACCTCATGGCAACCACAAACAAAAAATCTACAATAGATACACACACAAAAAAAGAAAAAGCAATCCAAACAAAACACTAAAGTTAGTCATCAAATCACAAGAGAAAAGAACAAAAGAGGAAGGGAAGAAAAAAGTACCTACAAAAAGAATCCAAAACAATTAACAAAATGACAATAAGAACACACATACATATCAATAATTACTTTAAATATAAAGTAAATGGATTATATGCTTCAACCAGAAGACACAGACTGGCTGAATGGATACAAAAACAAGACCTGTATATAAGCAGTCTACAAGAGACCCACTTCAGAACTAGGGACACATATAGACTGAAAGTGAGGGGATGGAAAAAGGTATGCCATGCAAATGGAAATCAAAAGAAAACTAGAGAAGTAATATTCATATCAGGCAAAATAGACTTTCAAATAAAGACTGTTACAAGAGACAAAGATGGACACTACATAATGATCAAGGGAAAAATCCGAGAGAAGATATAACAATTACAAATATATATGCACCCAACATAGGAGGATCTCAAAATATAAAGCAAATGCTAACAGCCATAAAAGGAGAAATCGACAGTAACACAGTAATAGTGTGGGACTTTAACACCCCACTTTCAACAATGGACAATCATCCAGACAGAAAATCAATACGGAAACACAGGCGCTAAATGACACATTAGGCCAGAAGGACTTAACTGATATTTATAGAGCATTCCATCTGAAAGCAGCAGAATACACATTCTTTTAAAGTGCACATGGAGCATTCTCTAGGATTGATCACATGATGGGCCACAAAGAGAGCCTCAGTAAATTTAAGAAAATTGAAATCATATCAAGCATCTTTTCCGACCACAACATTATGAGATTAGAAATGAACTATAAAAAAAAAAAACAGGGCTTCCCTGGTGGCGCAGTGGTTGACAGTCTGCCTGCCGATGCAGGGGATGCGGGTTCGTGCCCCAGTCCGGGAGGATCCCACATGCCGCAGAGTGGCTGGGCCCGTGAGCCATGGCCACTGAGCCTGCACGTCCGGAGCCTGTGCTCCACAACAGGAGAGGCCACAACAGTGAGAGGCCCGCATACTGCAAAAAAAAGCAAAACAAAAAACAAACAACGACAAAAAAGCAAACTATAAAAAACATTAATGGGCTTCCCTGGTGGCACAGTGGTTGAGAATCTGCCTGCCAATGCAGGGGACACGGGTTTGAGCCCTGGTCTGGGAAGATCCCAAATGCCACGGAGCAACTAGGCACGTGAGCCACAACTACTGAGCCTGCCCATCTGGAGCTTGTGCTCCGCAACAAGAGAGGCCGCAACAGTGAGAGGCCCGCGTACCGCGACGAAGAGTGGCCCTGGTTCGCCGCAGCTAGAGAAAGCCCTGGCACAGAAACAAAGACCCAACACAGCCAAAAAGAAAGAAAGAAAGAAAGAAGCTTTCATTTTAAAAAAAACAAAACATTAACACATGGAGGCTAAACAATATACTACCCAACAACCAATGGATCACTGAAGAAATCAAAGAGCAAATAAAAAAATACCTAGAGACAAATGAAAATGAAAACATGATGATCCAAAACCTATGGAACACAGCAAAAGCAGTTCTAAGAGGGAAGTTCATAGTGATACAATCTTGCCTCAGGAAACAAGAACAATCTCAAGTAAACAACCTACCCTTACCCCTAAAGCAACTAGAGGAAGAACAAAAAAACCCCAAAGTTAGTAAAAGGAAAGAAGTCATAAAGATTAGAGCATAAATAAATGAAATAGAGACAAAGAAAACAATAAAAAATATCCATGACTAAAAGCTGATTCTTTGAAAAGATAAACAAAGTTGATAAAACTTTAGCCAGATTCATCAAGAAAAAAAGGGCGGGCTTCCCTGGTGGCGCAGTGGTTGAGAGTCCGCCTGCCGATGCAGGGGACACGGGTTCGTGCCCCGATCCCGGAGGATCCCACGTGCCGCGGAGCGGCTGGGCCCGCGAGCCATGGCCGCGGAGCCTGTGTGTCCGGAGCCTGTGCTCCGCAACGGGAGAGGCCACAGCAGTGAGAGGCCCGCGTACAGCAAAAAAAAAAAAAAAAAAAAGAAAAAAAAAAAAAAGAAAAAAAGGCAGAGGACTCAAATCAATAAAATTAGAAATGAAAAAGGAGAAGTTACAATGCACACCACAGAAATACAAAGAATCATAAGAGACTACTACAAGCAACTATATGCCAATAAAATGGACAACCTAGGGACTTCCCTGGTGGTGCAGTGGTTAAGAATATGCCTGCCAGTGCAGGGGACATGGGTTCGAGCCCTGGTCCAGAAGGATCACACATGCCATGGAGCAAGAAAGCCTGTGCGCCACAACTACTGAGCCTGCGCTCTAGAGCCTGTGAGCCACAACTACTGAGCCCATGTGCCACAACTACTGAAGCCTGTGTGCCTAGAGCCTGTGCTCCACAACAAGAGAAGCCATTGCAATGAGAAGCCCGCACACCACAATGAAGAGTAGCCCCCACTCACCACCACTACAGGAAAGCCTGTGTGCAGCAGTGAAGACCAAATGCAGCCAAAAATAAATAAATAAATTTGTTTTTTTAAAAAAGGACAACCTAGAAGAAATGGGGAAATTTTTAGAAATGTACAGTCTCCCAAGACTGAACCAGGAAGAAATAGAAGATATGAACAGATCAGTCACAAGTACTGAAATTGAAATTTAAAAACTCCCTGCAAACAAAGGTCCAGAAACAGACATCTTCACAGCTGAATTCTACCAAACATTTAGAAAAAAGTTAACACTTATACTTCTGAAACTATTGCAAAAATTTGCAGAGGAAAGAACACTCCCAAACTAATTCTATGAAGCCACCATCACCCTGATACCAAAACAAGACAAAGATATCACAAAAAAGCAAATTACAGGTCAATATCACTGATGAACATAGGCACAAAAATCCTCAACAAAGTACTAGCAAACAGAATCTAACAATACATTAAAAGGATCATACTCCATGATCAAGTGGGATTTATCCCCAAGATGCAAGGATTTTTCAATAGCTGCATATCAGTCAGTGTGATACACCACAATAACAAATTAAAGAATAAAAACCATATGATCGGGGCCTCCCTGGTGGCGCAAGTGGTTAAGAGTCCGCCTGCTGATGCAGGGGATACGGGTTCGTGCCCCGGTCTGGGAGGATCCCATATGCCGCGGAGCGGCTGGGCCCGTGAGCCATGGCCGCTGGGCCTGCGCATCCGGAGCCTGTGCTCCGCAACGGGAGAGGCCACAACAGTGAGAGGCCCACATACCGCAAAAAGAAAAAAAAAAAAAAAAAAAAAAACCATATGATCATCTCAATAAAGGCAGAAAAAGCTTTTGACAAAATTCAACACCCATTTATGATAAAAACTCTCCAGAGAATAGGCATAGAGGGAACCCACCTCAACATAATAAAGGCCATATACGACAAACCTACAGCTAATATCATGCTCGATGGTGAAAAGCTGAAAGCATTTCATCTAAGATCAAGAACAAGAAAAGGATGTCCACTTTTGCCACTTTTTATCAACACAGTTTTGGAAGTCCTAGCCACAGCAATCAGAGAAGAAAAAGAAATAAAAGGAATCCAAATCAGAAGAGAAGAAGGAAAACTCACAGTTTGCAGATGACATGATACTATACATAGAAAATCCTAAAGATGTTACCAGAAAACTACTAGACTTCATCCATGAATTCAGTAAAGTTGCAGGATACAAAATTAAAACACAGAAATCTGTTGCATTTCCAAAAACTAACAACAAAAGATCAGAAAGAGAAATTAACAATCAATCCCATTTACCATCACATCAAAAAGAATAAAGTACCTAGGAAGAAACCTACCTAAGTAGGCAAAAGACCTGTACTCTGAAAACTTTAAGATGCTGATGAAAGAAATCGAAGATGCCACAAACAGATGGAAACATATACCATGTTCTTGGATTGGAAGAATCAATATTTTTAAAATGACTATACTACCCAAGGCAGTCTACAGATTCAATGTAATCCCTAGCAAATTACCAATGACATTTTTCACAGAAATTGAGTAAAAAAATTTTAAATTTGTATGGAGACACAAAAGATCCCAAACAGCCAAAGCAATCTTGAGAGAGAAAAGCAGAGCTGGAGGAGTCAGGCTCCCGGACTTCAGACTATACTACAAAGCTACACTAATCAAAACAGTATGGTACTGGTACAAGAACAGAAATATCAATCAATGGAACAGGACAGAAAGCCCAGAAATAAACCCACCCACCTATGGTCAACTAATCTATGACAAAGGAGGCAAGAATATACAATGGAGAAAAGACAGTGTTTTCAATAAGTGGGGCTGGGAAAACTGGACAGCTACATGTAAAAAAAAAAAAAAAGAAATTAGAACATTCTTTAACATCATATACAAAACTAAACTCAAAATGGATTAAAGACTTAAATGTAAGACCAGATATTATAAAATTCTTAGAGGAAAACATAGGCAGAACTCCTTGACATAAATCTCAGCAATACCTTTTTTATCCACTTCCTAGAGTAATAAAAAATTAAAAACATTAACAATGGGAACCCAATGAAAATTAAAAGCTTTTGCACAGCAAAAGAAACCATAAATAAAATGAAAAGAAAGCCCACAGGATGGGAGAATATATTTGCAAAGGATGGGACCGACAAGGGATTAATCTCCAAAATATACAAACAGCTCATACAGCTCAATATCAAAAAAACACACAGCCCAACCAAAAAATGGGCAGAAGACCTAAATAGACATTTCTCTAAAGAAGACATAGAGATAGCCAAGAGGCACATGAAAAGATGCTCAACATCACTAATTATTATGAGAAATGCAAATCAAAACTGCAATGAGATGTCACCTCACACTAGTCAGAATGGCCATCTACAAACAAAAAACACTGGCGAGGGTGCGGAGAAAAGGGAACCCCCCTACACTGTTGGCAGGAATGTAAATTGGTACAGCCACTATGGAGAACAGTATGGAGGTTCCTTAAAAAGCTAAAATAGAGCTACTATATGATCCAACAATCCCACTCCTGGGCATATATCTGGAGAAAACCATAATTCAAAAAGATACATGCACCACAATGTTCATTGCATCACTATTTATAATAGCCAAGACATGGAAACAACCTAAATGTCCATCGATAGATGAATGGATAAAAAGAAGTGGTCAATTTTACAATGGAATATTACTTAGCCATAAAAAAGAACTGAAATAATGCCAGTTGCAACAACATGGATGGACCTAGAGATTATCATAGTAAGTGAAGTAAGTCAGACAGAGAAAGACAACTATGATATCACTTGTATGTGGAATCAAAAAAATGATAGAAATGAACTTATTTACAAAACAGAAACATACTCACAGAATTAGAAAACAAACTTATGGTTACCAAAGAGGAAGGGTGCAGAGGAGGGATAAAGTGGGAGTTTGGGATTAACATACACACCCTGCTCTATTTAAAACAGATAACCAACAAGGACCTCATGTATAGCACAGGGAACTCTACTCAATATTCTGTAATAAGCTAAATGGGAAAAGAATTTGAAGAAGAACAGATATATGTATAACTGAATCATTTTGCTGTACACCTCAAACTAACACAACACTGTAAATCAATTATATTCCAATATTAAATAACATTTTTAAAAAAACAGATAAAGCTCAAAACCTCATGGGGCTTACATTCTAGTTGAGAAAAGCAAGTAAGTGAGAGAATTAATAGTTATATAAAATAATTTAATATGGTGATAAAGTGAAAATAAAATAAAATTAGAAACTCCTACTAAAACGCTCATTTGTAAATAAGAAAATTGTTACTTCTGGGAGATTTGCAAGTCTAACTTACATGGTCCCAAGATGACTAGAAATATCATGGTCAAAAGAGAAAAATAAAAGGGAAACTCCACTCAAAAGAATACAGAAGAATATGAGATCAGGGACCATGGAAATTCATATACCCATGACAATGAAGACAGGATGTGTGTGGTTCTGCAGTCCCCAGAATCTGTGGCTGTGAACTTTCTCCTTGCTAGTGCTGCTTGCATTTTTGGCAGTTTCCTCAGGATCTATGGCCTTAAATAATGCATGGAGAAGGGGGAAAATGGAATTACTCCTTTGTGCCATACCTGAATTTAATGCCTTGCAGCGATGCCCCAGACTGTTACTTTGGGCCTTGCAAAAGTAATATCTCTCCATGAGGGGCAGGCAAAAATGGAGGCAAGAAAGACCTGGGTGCCTGAAAATAGAGCCATCATATTTAGCCTAAGAAAAAGAAGTGGCAGCCAGAAGTAATTATGACCATTATAGCATGTATCATTTGTTGACTACTCACTATGTCTTACGTATTGAAGAGGTGTTTGCATATTTTACCCAAATAAATTCAACAATGCAGTGTAACCTGATTTCCAGGAAAAGTCACATTCAAACTAATAAAATCCAGTAGTCAAAAGTAGTTTTAAAATAGTTCTGTTCATTACTTGCATTTGAAATAAACTCCTTAAAATTAAAAAAAAAGTATGCTTTATATTTTTCCTACCAATAAACTATAGTCTTCAGAAGACTTTTTAAAATAAAATATTTAAATCAATCCCCCGCCCCCCAGCAACAACAACAACAAAAAAAAAAAAAAAAAAGAAAAAAGAAAGAAACAAAAAGCCAGCTACCTGGCCTGTCTCAAAAAAGTGAAAGAGGATGCAGGCTTGGACTGAGCCATTATTAAGAAACAACTAGGACTGATTGGAAGTACACCTGAATTCAGTTGAAACGGATGCTACTATTATTAGAGTTATTGCCTAACACTGTGACTCAAATGAATCCAGGAGATTTGAAGGCTTTGAAATTAGTCTTTTGCTTTCCTATGTTCAAATAAACTTTCTCCCTCCTTCAGGGTATTTTTATTTTACCTTTATATTATTTTGATCTTTCATTGCTAGAAAATTTTATAACACTGTGACTGGCATATTGATGTCATCTTGTTTCTGAAGTTGCAGTCAATCATAAATGTTCCTCAAATGAAGTTCTCTCTACTATGGATGAATCTTTCCTACGTGATCAGTCTCACTAACTTGCAGGAAACAGATGAATGACAGACCGTTCTGAGGGATGGAGACTGGAACTGAGATAAACGGAAGCAGATATGAAAACATTAAATAAATAAATAAATAATGTAAAACATTATCCAACTGCAGCTTCCAGTCACTGTACGTAGCGATCCAACCCATTCATTTCGATGATATTCCCAAGGGAAGTTATACAGTGTAAAAGCACAGGTTTCAGAATGAGAAAAATCAGTCTAACAATTCTCTCTACTTTCATATTTACAGTCAATTACATGAAATATTCAAGCAGGAAATTACCCCAGTATCTAAATCATCCATAAATAATTCAAACTGTCATCTTTTGGCCGATC
Source organism: Mesoplodon densirostris (assembly GCF_025265405.1). Taxonomy (NCBI): domain Eukaryota; kingdom Metazoa; phylum Chordata; class Mammalia; order Artiodactyla; family Ziphiidae; genus Mesoplodon; species Mesoplodon densirostris. Next base: position 47,846,618 of record NC_082674.1, read on the forward strand.
CACTAAAAGCACTGTTTTTATTTGTGAAACAATTGAGAATTTTAATATAGTAGAATATATGTATATGGGGACTACACCCACAGTGTTTTATTATAAAGCCTGTCATGCTTCCATGTTCCCAAATGATGTTCCTGACATACAGATTCAGAAACTGACATTCTATTAAGAGCTAGTAATTAGCAGGCCAGAGGGGATGCCTTACTTTGCATAAAGATGTCTAACAGAGTTTCAAATGTTAGATGGCATTTACAGTAATAATTTTATGATACTGTTCAAAAGACAGAAAACAGTTTATTTTGAACATTAGGCTAAATGGTTAATGACTACTTATGAAAATGACTCGAGTGCCTAATATCCACCTGTCACTCTATTTGGTGCTTTAGATGAGAAAAGTGAGATAAAATACAGTCCTTACCACAAGGAAGCTGCACTACACTTAAAGAGAGATGTATACATATTTTTTAAATGAGCTTTACATAAAACCATATGATGTTCAGCAGCTTCCTTGTAAATTATAATTAAATGTCATATTTCAAAAAATTCATTTATTTTATTAAACTACTTGTGATCAAACCTTCCATTTTATAATTTTTCAATCTTTTTGACTATCACCTAAAGTGGGAGAAAGAACAAGAACATAAGTTCAGTTGTCCTCATGTCAAATATCTCGCAGAACCTAAAGCAGCTATCTATATAGTTATAAGGTTCTAGCTGGAAGGAATATAGATAGCCAGGTAAGTGAAGCTTCCTCATCCATATTAGGTTATGGTTAATTGGCCCAAAAATCATGGATATGCTGATTTTGTAAACATGGAGAGATATACAAAAATAAGCTTTGTAATTTTTAATGATAAATTTATCTATTAAATATTTACTGAGAGTGTACTATGTACTGGCATGTGTTCTAAATACTTAGAATACAGAGATGCATTAAATATACAGCTCACAATGAAAGATATAAACATGTTCATTAATAAAAAAATAAGTATTAGAGTATATATATTCTAATATTTTGGATGATATTTTGGGAGCCACATGAAAGGACAACTAATCATTCAAGGGTGCAGGTGGGCAGGAAATTAGAGGAGATTTCATTGAGGTAGTGATATTTGAGGTGGGTTCTAAAGGTTAATTTAGAAACTGAATTCTAGGATAAGTCCCCTCTCATCACTCCTATTCTTCCCATTGTACTGAAAGTCCTGGCCAATGATTTAAGACCAAAAAAAAAGTATATTGGGAAGGAAGAAATAAAATTATCTTTTTGCAGAAGACATGGCTATATGTAGAAAATCCCAAAGAATCAACAACAAGTGCACAGACTCCCATAAGGGATAAATCCAAGTAGGAACACATCAAGACACATACTAATCAAATTACCAAAATAAAATACAAAGAAAATATATTAAAAGCAGCAAAGGAAAAGCAACAAATAACATACAAGTTAATCTCCATAAGGTTAACAGCTGATCTTTCAGCAGAAACTCTGCAAGCCAGAAGGGCGTGGCAGGACATTTAAAGTGATGAAAGGGAAAAACCTACAACCAAGATTAGTCTAACTAGCAAGGATCGCATTCAGATTCGACGGAGAAATTAAAAACTTTACAGATAAGCAAAAGCTAGGAGAATTTAGCACCACCAAACCATCTTTACAGCAAATGCTAAAGGAACTTTTCTAGGCAGGAAACATAAGAGAAGGAAAAGACCTACAATAACAAACCCAAAACAATTAAGAAAATGGTAATAGGAACATACATATTGATAATTACCTTAAATGTAAATGGATTAAATGCTCCAACAACAGACATAGACTGGTTGAATGGATACAAAAACAAGACCCATATAAATGCTGCATACAAGAGACCCACTTCAGACCTAGGGGCACACACTGAAAGTGAGGGGATGGAAAAAGATATTCCATATAAATGGAAGTCAAAAGAAAACTGGAGTAGCAATTCTTATATAAGAAAAAATAGACTTTAAAATAAAGACTATTACAAGAGATAAAGAAGGACACTACAAAATGATCTAGGGATCAATCCAAAAAGAAGATATAACAATTGTAAATATTTATGCACCCAACATAGGAGCACCTCAATACATAAGACAAATGCTAAAAGACATTAAAGGTGAAATCAACAGTAACACAATAATAGTAGGGCACGTTAACACCCCACTTTCACGAATGGACAGGTCAACCAAAATTAAAATAAAAAAAGGAACACAAGCTTTAAATGACACATGAAACTAGATGGACTTAATTGATATTTATAAGACATTCCATTCAAAAACAATAGAATACACTTTCTTCTCAAGTGCTTATGGAACATTCTCCAGGATAGATCATATTTTGGGTCACAAATCTAGCCTTGGTAGTTTTAAGAAAATTGAAATTGTATCAAGTATCTTTTCTGACCAGAATGCTATAAGATTAGATACCAATTACAGGGGAAAAAAAACCCTGTAAAAAATACAAACATATGGAAGCTAAACAATATGCTCCTAAATAACCAAGAGATCACTGCAGAAATCAAATCAGAAAATACCTAGAAACAAATGACAATGAAAACACCACGGCCCAAATCCTATGGGATGCAGCAAAAGCAGTTCTAAGAGGGAAGTTTATAGCAATACAATCCTACCTAAAGCAACAAGTAAAATCTCAAATAAACAACCTAACCTTACACCTAGGGCCATTAGAGAAGTGAGAATAAAAAACCCTCAAAGTTAGCAGAAGGAAAGAAATAATAAAGATCAGATCAGAAATAAGTGAAAAAGAAATGAAGGAAATGATAGCATAGATCAATAAAACTAAAAGATGGTTCCTTGAGAAGATACACAAAATTGATAAACCATTAGCCACACTCATCAAGAAAAAAAGGGAGAAGACTGAAATCAACAGAATTAGAAATGAAAAAGGAGAAGTAACAGCTGGCACTGCAGAAATACAAAGAATCATGAGAGATGACTACAAGCAACTATATGCCAATAAACTGGACAACCTGGAAGAAATGGACAAATTCTTACAAAAGCACAACCTTCTAAGACTGAACCAGGAAGAAACAGAAAATATAAACAGACCAATCACCAGCACTGAAATTGAAAATGTGATTAAAAATTTTCCAACAAACAAAAGCCCAGGACCACATGGATTCCCTGGCAAATTCTACCAAACATTTAGAGAAGAGCTAACAGCAATACTTCTGAAACTCTTCCAAAATATAGCAGAGGTAGGAAAACTCCCAAACTCATTCTACGAGGCCACCATCACCCCGATACCAAAACCATACAAAGACGTCACAAAAAAAGAAAACTACAGGCCAATATCACTGATGAACATAGATGCAAAAATCCTCAACAAAATACTAGCAAACAGAATCAAACAGCACATTAAAAGGATCATATACCATGATCAAGTGGGATTTATCCCAGGAATGCAAGGATTTGTCAATATACACAAATCAATGTGACACACCATATTAACAAATTGAAGGATAAAGACCATACGATAATCTCAATAGATGCAAAAAAAGTTTCCGACAGAATTCAACACCCATTTATGATACAAGCTCTCCAGAACGTAGGCACAGAGGGAACTCACCTCAACATAATAAAGGCCATATATGACAAACCCACAGGCAACACTGTTCTCAATGGTGAAAAACTGAAAACATTTCCACTAAGATCAGGAACAAGACAAGGTTGCCACTCTCACCACTATTATTTAACATAATTTTGGAAGTTTTAGCACAACAATCAGAGAAGTAAAAGAAATAAAAGGCATCCAACTCAGAAACGAAGAAGTAAAACTGTCACTGTTTGCAGACGACATGATATTATACATAGAGAATCCTAAAGATGCTATCAGAAAAATACTAGACTCATCAATGAATTTGGTAAAGTAGCAGGATACTAAATTAATGCACAGAAATCTCTTGCATTCCTATACACTAATGATGAAAAATCGGAGAGAGAAATTAAGGAAAAACTCCCATTTATCACTGCAACAAAAAGAATAAAATACCTCGGAATAAACCTACCTAAGGAGACAAAAGACCTGTATGCAGAAGACTATAAGACACTGATGAAAGAAATTAAAGATGATACAACCAGATGGAGAGACATAGCATGTTCTGGCATTGGAAGAATCAACATTGTGAAAATGACTATACGACCCAAAGCAATCTACAGATTCAATGCAATCCCTATCAAACTACCACTGGCATTTTTCACAGAACTAGAAAAAAAAATTCACAATTTGTATGGAAACACAAAAGACCCTGAACAGCCAAAGCAATCTTGAGAAAGTAAAACGGAGCTGAAGGAATCAGGCTCCTGGACATCAGATTATACTACAAAGCTACAGTAATCAAGATAGTATGGTACTGGCACAAAAACAGAAATATAGATCAATGGAACAGGATAGAAAGCCCAGAGATAAACCCACGCACATTTGGTCACCTTATCTTTGATAAAGGAGGCAAGAATATACAATGGAGAAAAGACAGCCTCTTCAATAAGTGGTGCTGGGAAAACTGGACAGGTACATGTAAAAGAATGAAATTAGAACACTCCCTAACACCATACACAAAAATAAACTCAAAATGGATTAAAGACCTAAATGTTAGGCCAGATACTATAAAACTCCTAAAGGAAAACATAGGCAGAACACTCTATGACATAAATCACAGCAAGATCAATTTTGACCCACCTCCTAGAGAAATGGAAATAAAAACAAAAATAAATAAATGGGACCTAATGAAACTTAAAAGCTTTTGCACAGTAAAGGAAACCATAAACAAGACCAAAAGACAACCCTCAGAATGGGAGAAATTATTTGCAAATGAAGCAACTTACAAAGGATAAACCTCCAAAACATACAAGCAGCTTATGCAGCTCAATGTCAAAAAAGTAAACAACTCAATCCAAAAATGGGCCAAAGAGCCCTGAACCAAGTTGGCAGAGTAGAAGGATGTGCTCTCACTCCCTCCTGTGAGAACACCAGAATCACAACTAGCTGCTGGACAATCATCGACAGGAAGACACTGGAACTCACCAAAAAAAGATACCCCACATCCAAAGACAAAGGAGAAGCCACAATGAGATGGTAGGAGGGGCACAATCACAGTAAAATCAAGTCCCATAACTGCTGGGTGGGTGACTCACAGACTGGAGAACACTTATACCACAGAAGTCCACCCCCTGGAGTGAAGGTTTTGAGCCCCACGTTAGGCTTCCCAACCTGGGTCCAGCAAGGGGAGGAGGAATTCCTAGAGAATCAGACTTTGAAGGCTAGTGGGATTTGACTGCAGAACTTCAACAGGACTGGGGAACAGAGACTCCACTCTTGGAGGGCACACACAAAGTAGTGTGCGCATCTGGACCCAGTGCAAAGAGCAGTGACCCCAAGGGAGACTGAACAAGACCTACCTGCTAGTGTTGGAGGGTCTCCTGCTGAGGCAGGGGTTGGCTGTGCCTCACCGTGCGGACAAGGACACTGGCAGCAGAGGTTCTTGGAAGTACTCCTTGGCGTGAGCCCTCCCAGAGTCCACCATTAGCCCCACCAAAGAGCGCAGGTAGTCTCCAGTGTTGGGTTGCCTCAGGCCAAACAACCAACAGGGAGGGAATGCAGCCCCACCCATCAGTAGTCAAGTGGATTAAAGGTTTACTGAGCTCTGCTCACCAGAGAAACAGTCAGCTCTACCCACCACCACTTCCTCCCATCAGGAAACTTGCACAAGCCGCTTAGATAGCCTCATCCACCAGAGGGCAGACAGCAGAAGCAAGAACTACAATCCTGCAGCCTGTGGAACAAAACCCACATTCACAGAAAGATAGACAAGATGAAAAGGCAGAGGGCTATGTACCAGATGAAGGAACAAGATAAAACCCCAGAAAAACAAGTAAATGAAGTGGAGATAGGCAACCTTCCAGAAAAATAACTCAGAATAATGATAGTGAAGGTGATCCAGGACCTCGGAAAAAGACTGGAGGCAAAGATTGAGAAGATGCAAGAAATGTTTAATAAAGACCTAGAAGAATTAAAGAACAAACAAACAGAGATGAACAATACAATAACTGAAATGAAAACTACACTAGAAGGAATCAATAGCAGAATAACTGAGGCAGAAGGACAGATAAGTGACCTGGAAGACAGAATGGTGGAATTCACTGCTGTGGAATAGACTAAAGAAAAAAGAATGAAAAGAAATGAAGACAGCCTAAGAGACCTCTGGGACAACATTAAACGCAACAACATTCACATTATAGGGGTCCCAGAAGGAGAAGAGAGAGAGAAAGGACCAGAGAAAATATTTCAAGAGATTATAGTTGAAAACTTCTCTAACATGGCAAAGTAAATAGCCACTGAAGTCCAGGAAGTGCAGACAGTCCCATACAGGATAAACCCAAGGAGAAACACGCCAAGACACATAGTAAACAAATTGGCAAAAATTAAAGACAAAGAAAAATTATTGAAAGCAGTAAGGGAAGAACGACAAATAACATACAAGGGAACTCCCATAAGGTTAACAGCTGATTTCTCAGCAGAAACTCTACAAGCCAGAAGGGAGTGGCATGATATACTTAAAGTGATGAAAGGGAAGAACCTACAACCAAGATTACTCTATCTGGCAAGGATCTCATTCAGATTTCTCTGGAGAAATCAAAAGCTTTACAGACAAGCAAAAGCTAAGAGACATCAGCACCACCAAACCAGCTCTACAACAAATGCTAAAGGAAATTCTCTAAGTGGGAAACACAAGAGAAGAAAAGGACCTACAAAAACAAACCCAAAACAAAAATGGGCCAAAGACCTAAACAGACATTTCTCCAAAGAAGATATATATATTGCCAACGAACACATGAAAAGATGCCCAACATCACTAATCATTAGAGAAATGTAAGTCAAAACTACAATGAGGTATCACCTCACACCAGTCAGAATGGCCATCATCAAAAAATCTACAAACAATAAATCCTGGAGGGGATGTAGAGAAAAGGGAACCCTCTTGCACTGTTGGTGGGAATGTAAACTGATACAGCCACTATGGAGAACAGTATGGAGGTTCCTTAAAAAACTAAAAGTAGAACTACCATATGACCCAGCAATCCCATTACTGGGCATATACCCTAAGAAAACCATAATTCAAAAAGAGTCATGTACCACAATGTTCATTGCAGCACTATTTACAATAGCCATGTCATGGAAGCAACCTAAGTGTCCATTGACAGATGAATGGATAAAGAAGATGTGGCACATATATACAGTGGAATATTACTCAGCCATAAAAAGAAATGAAATTGAGTTATTTGTAGTGAGGTGGATGGACTTAGAGTGTGTCATACAGAGGGAAGTAAGTCAGAAAGAGAAAAACAAATACCGCATGCTCACACATATATATGGAATATTAAAAAGTAATGGTTCTGAAGAACCTAGGGGTAGGACAGGAGTAAAGACACAGAAGTAGGGAATGGACTTGAGGACACGGGAAGGGGGAAGGGTAAACTGGGAAGAAGTGAGAGAGTGGCATTGACATATATACACTACCAAATGTAAAACAGATAGCTATTGGGAAGCAGCCGCATAGCCCAGGGAGATTAGGTCGGTGCTTTGAGACCACCTAGAAGGATGGGATAGGGAGGGTGGGAGGGAGATGCAAGATGGAGTGGATATAGGGATATATATATATACGTATAGCTGATTCACTTTGCTATACAGCAGAAACTAACACAACAATGTAAAGCAATTATACTCCAATAAAGATGTTAAAAAAATGGTGCTGGAATAACTGAACACTTGTATGACAAAAAAAAAAGGGAAAAGAAAAGAATTAAGCCATTGACCTTAAACTTTTCCCAAAAATTAACTCAAAATGTAACATAGAGTAATGCATAAACCCACAAAAACTAGAAAATAACATAGGAAAAAAACTAGGTGAACTTGGTTTGGGCAGTAGTTTTTAGATATAATAATGAAGGCAAGATCCATGAGAGAAAAAAAAGATAAATTGGAGTTCATTAAAATTAAAAACTGCTTCTCTGCAAAGGACACTGTTAAAAGAATGAAAACACAAGTCATAGCTGGGAAAAATTCTTTGTAAAGCACATCTGGTAGAGGACTTGCTTGTATCCAAAATATTCTATTCAAAGGATTCTTAAAAATTAACAATAGGAAAACAGACAGCTCAGTTAAAAATTGGGCAAAAGTTCTAAATAGAAATCTCACCAAAGACATAGCAAATAAGCATACGAAAATATGTTTATCATCAAATGTCATTAGAGAATTGAAAATTAATACAACAATGATATAGCACTACACACCTATTAGAATGGCTAAAATCCATAGCCCTAACAACATCAAATGCTCAAAGGTGTGGAGCCATAGGAACTCTCATTCATTGCTGGTGGGAATGCAAAATGGTACAGCCACTTTGGAAGACATTTTGGTAGTTTCTTGCAACACTACACGTACTCTTACCATACGATCCAGCAATCACACTCCTTGATACCTGCACGTGGATGTTTATAGCTGCTTTATTCATAACTGTGAAAAACCAGAAGCAACCAAGATGTCTTTCAACAAGTGAATGGATAAACAAACTATGATACATCCATACAAAGGAATATTAGCCACATATTAAAAAGAAATATGTCATCAAGCCACAAAAAGACATGGAGGAACCTCAAATGCATATTGCTAAGTGAAAGGAGCCAGTATGAAAGGCTACACCCTGTACCATTTCAATAATATAACAATGCAGAAAAGGCAAAACTACAGAGACAATAAACAGATTGGTGTTGCCAGTTCAGTTGTAGCAGGGGAAAGGAACGGGTAAGAAAGGGAGAAAAGGGAGGAAGAGATAAGTGGAGCACAGGGAATTTTTAGGGAAGTGAAACTACTCTGTATGATACTAAAATGGTGGATACATAATATTCTGCATTTGTCAAAATTCATAGAATGTGCAACCAAAGAGTGAACCATAATGTAAATGGACTTCAGTTAATAGCAATGTATCAATATTGGTTAATCAATTGTTAAAAACATACCACACTGATACAAGATATTAATAACAGAAGAAATGATGGGAGCAGGAGAAAAGGGAGTATATGAAAACTGTATTTTCTGTTCAATTGTTCTGTAAATCTAAAACTGCTCTAAAAAAATTAAGTCTAGCTATTTAAAAAGTGTAATTGATACACTAAAGGGAGGAGATAAAATAGAATCATTTAAATAGTCAATCAGGGCTTCCCTGGTGGCGCAGTGGTTGAGAGTCCGCCTGCCGATGCAGGGGACACGGGTTCGTGCCCCGATCCCGGAAGATCCCACATGCCGCGGAGCGGCTGGGCCCGCGAGCCATGGCCGCGGAGCCTGTGTGTCCGGAGCCTGTGCTCCGCAGCGGGAGAGGCCACAGCAGTGAGAGGCCCGCGTACAGCAAAAAAAAAAAAAAAAAAATAGTCAATCAAAACCAGAAAAGACAGAAAACTAGGGGAGAAAGAAACAAAAACAAATACAATGAATATTTACACACATGGTAGATAATGATCTAACTATATCAATAAATCAATCATTTTATATATAAATGGTCTGAACATAGCAATTAAATGATAGATATTATCAGAGTAGATAAAAAAACAAGATATAACTGTGTGCAGTCCATATGAAATACACCTTAAATATACACCACTCAGGTGGGTAAAATGTACAGGGATAGAGTGAAATCTTTACTATGCTAACACTAATCAAAAGCAAGCTGGAGTGATTATATCAATTTCAGACTAAGCAGGAATCAGGGGCATTACATAACGATAAAGGGGCCAATTTTCAAGAGGACATAACAATCCCAGATGTGAATGCACCTTACTAAAGAGTAGCAAAATACATGAAACAAAAACTGAGAAAACTGCAAGTATAAATAGATGAATCCAGCATTATAGTTGGAGGCTTCAACTTATCTCTGCCACTTATTGATAGATCAAGCAAGCAGAAGATCAGTAAGAATATACATGACCTGAATAGTACTATCAATCAACTTGATCTAGTTGACATTTGTAGAATACGCCATCCAACATCAGAAAACACATTCTGCTCAAGCTTACATGGTATGTTCACCAAGAGACCACATTCTGGGCCACAGCAGACATCCCAGCAAATTTTAAAGAATAGAAAACTTACAAAGTATGTTTCCAGACCTCAGTGGAATTAAACTAGAAATCAGTAACAGAAAGGTAGCTAGAAAATCACCAAATATTTAGAAACTAAACAACATATTTCTAAATTACCTATGGATCAAAGAAGTTATAAGAGAAAAATTTTAAATGTCTGAAATGGCATGACAAGTGCATTGAACTCTAGTGTAGAGTTCACTTGCTGTGTAGGAGTGATAGAAAGTAGGACTGGAAAATGGACAGGATTCAGAATATAAAAGCTTTCCAGAGCATACTAAGAAGTTTAATCTTTATTCTGTAAGTGAAACTATACACTGATGTCACTGAGATCATACACGCATTTTAGAACAATCTTTACCAGAGGTATAGACAAACCAATAGGTATAGAAAAACCAATATAAAAATAGAGTAGGCCATATGGTAACTCTGTTTTTAAGGAACCAGCAATCCCAATCCTGGGCATATATCTGGAGAAGACCATAATTCAAAAAGATGCATGCACCCCAATGTTCACTGCAGCGCTATTTACAATAGCCAGGACATGGAAGCAACCTAAATGTCCATCAACAGAGGAAAGGATGAAGAAGATGTGGTACATAAATACAATGGAATATTACTCAGCCATAAAAAGAACAAAATAATGTCATTTGCAGCAACATAGATGGATGTAGAGACTGTCATATTGAGTGAAGTAAGACAGAGAAAGACAGATATCATATGATATCACTTACATGTGGAATCTAAAAAAAAGGGTACAAATGAACTTATCTACAAAACAGAAATAGAGTTACAGATATAGAAAACAAACTTATGGTTACCAGGGGATAAATTAGGAGATTGGGATTGACATATATACCTACTATATATAAAATAGATAACTAATAAGGACCTACTGTATAGCACAGTGAACTCTACTCAATACTCTGTAATGACCTATATGAGAAAAGAATCTAAAAGAGAGTGGATATATGTATATGTATAACTGATTCACTTTACTGTACACTTGATACTAACACAACATTGTAAATCAACTCTACTCCAATAATTTTTTTTAAAAAATAGGGTAGGCCAAATATTCCCAAATAAGGCTAAAGCAGCATGACTAGAAAGGAAGAATGCCAAATGATACCCAGGAGGTGAAAGGTGAAGTCAATAGAACTTTGTGCTTTCCTACAGGTTGGAGGTAAAAGAAAATGAAAGATTACTTTGAAGTACTTGGTTTGGGCAACTAGATAGATGATGTGCTATATACTGAGAGTAGAAGTGAAAACATTTGTCTGTAATACGGAGATGTTAATTTTTATCAATTTAAGTGCAAATGGTTATTTTATTGACCAGCTGGTAATCAACTTATAGTAAGGATTCTAAAAGCCTTATTTTGAAATTTATTATTTTATAAACTACAAGAAAGTATAACTGTGTAATTTTTATAAGCATGTTTTTCTTTATTCAAAAGCTTTACTGAGATATAATTCACATACCATAACATTTACCCAACTAAAGTTTACCATTCAGTGTTTTCTAGTACATTCACAGAGTTGTGCAACCACCACTGCTATCTAGTTTTAGAACCTGTCATCACCTCAAAAGAAAGCATATACCCATTAGCAGTCATTCCCCATTTCTCTCTCCCCCTAGCCCTAGGCAAGCACTAACCTACTTTCCGTCTCTTTTTTAGCCATTTCATATAAATGTAATTATATGATATATTTTTTTTATGATTGGCTTCTTTCACTTAGTATGTTTTCAGGTTCATCTGTGTTATAGCATGCATCAGTACATAATTCACTTTTATTGCCAAATAGTTTTTGATTGTATAGATATACCACATTTGCTTATTCTTCAGTTGACAGACGTTTGGATTGTGTCCAACTTTGGCTATTATGGAAAATGTTAACATGAACATTCTTCCGCAAAATTTTGTTTGCACATATGTTTTCATTTCTCTTGAGTCTATACCTAGGAGTAGACTAACCTAGTTTAAATATGAGCAAAGGATTTGAAAAGAAGATACACAAATGGCTAAAAAGCACCTGAAAAGATGCTCAATATAATTAGTCATTAGGGAAATGCAACTTCCAACTACAATGAGATACTTCTCACATCCACTATATCTCTATCTATCTACATATATATACATAATCTCTACATTAATTTCATTAATTCTTTTCTCACTATATGAATGCTCATTACAGCAAGTTTCTATCCCTTGAAATTATACTGAATATCTATCATAAGAAAACAATACTCAATTCTGCAACACTCGCTTTATTACAACTAGAACATTTTTGTTCCTACTTGTAAAAAAAAAAACCCTCTACTTAATATATAAAAACATGTAATTTCACTTTTTAACATTTTATGTAAATTAACAATGCTAAAGGTATCTTTGTTATATAAATCTCAAAAGGTACACCTATGGAAATAAGAATCTGATCCAAGAACATTTGGAACATACAAGTCGCATGTGTCTAACTGTTCTTGTGATGTTCACAGTGAGTCTCCAAATGTCAGAGGCCATGAAATACCAACCATTTGAACAACTCTTGAAACTTATATACAAAATTTGGGGCTGTGGAGAAAAGATTATTTTAGCTTACTTTTTCCTTAACTTCTATATCATATAATCATATGACCAGAAAAAAATAATTCTGAAGTTCATACAGAAAAACCATATGCTAGAAAACTGATGCCACTGGACCAGGAATTAGTAATTCTGTACTATTATGCCTACTTTGCCTCTTTCTATCTGAGAGGCCTTGGGCAAGTCACTTAGCCAATCTGACTTTCAATGTCCTTATATGAAAAAATAAAGGCATTGTGCTGAATTACCTGTAAAATCACTGTCTATTCTAAATAATACGATTCCATCTATAGTCTTGTATTTGAGTATTCAAAGGATTCTAAATATACATGCATCAAAATAAAGAAAGGCTCTTCTCTTTTAAAGGACTATTTTCCATAAGATTCAGAGTACTAGGTTTCTATTTTAGATGACTTTCTGAAATAGTAGTGGGAGGAATGACCAACAGAACAAATAAGAGCAATAAAGATTTATATCATGTATCAGGCCACTTGGTTTTCATTACTATTCATTATTATTACTTTATGTCACAAAAACCTGAAAGTTCAGTCAGAGATAGAAGCTGTCCAATTTACTTGATTAGACAATAAATGATTTTATGTCTGATAATTTTTAAGATCAGCACAAATGTCACCAACTACAGCAAGCTCACTTCTGATAAGCAGAGTAGAATCTTCTTAATGTGTGCAAGCTGCTGGAAAGCTGAAAGAGCCAATTAAGAAATCATCTCAATTTAGTAGTTGTATGGTATATTAAAATACATGGTACTTGGCATCAAATGAGAGCATCAGTGAATAATAAAGCCTTGGATTATCCTAAGATGGGAAATATGTTTGTTAAAATAAGAACTATTCTTTATGAATTTAAGCAATGAACACAAAAAAATATAAAACAAAGTGACAATAGAATGAAGTGGTTTAAGCTAAAGTTTAGTAATTAACCCTGTGTCTTATAAAGCAGACCATTTTATAGATGCTAGTCACCAGTAATGCATCATGTCAAGTCATAAAAAAGCATTAAACTAATTCACCTCTGGCATTTGGCCCTCTTAATTGAACATTTCATTCATTCATATGCCAATTTAGTGGTTTTAACTACCTCTCTGGGTATTATTCATCCTTTAATAATGATACAGAATAGCAGAGTCAGGCAGATTCTTACATATAGGAATGAATATATACACATGAATTGTCTTTCATTAATGAAAGAAAGTAGTAATATTTGTTACTAATATAGGGTCCACAGTTAATGCTAACTTACATTAAGTTTCGTTTTGGTCAAAGATTTCCCAAATGTCCCTGGAGTGCCGAGGAGAAATTGATTTTCATTCACACTAGTATTTTCAGCACCTAGCATAGAAAAGCAATCCATTTATTGAAACTGCTGTCAGTCAGAAAATAGAAAGTATATACTGTAGCAGAATAATGCTTCTGTAAAAAGAGGTTCCCAACTCATGATTTTTAAAAAATTTATTTTATTTAAGTATAGTTGATACAACCATCTCATGATTTTTTTAGGATAACCCCCAGACACATCTATCTGCATGAAAACCCAATCCAAATATCAGTGATGCTGCAGAATTAGTCTTTCACCATTGCTTCTTGGAGACCCATATAAACTTCTCTTTAGAACAGTTGTTCTCAACTGGGAGCAGTTTTGCCCCTAGGGGACATTTGGGAAGAATTAGAGACATTTTTGTTTGTCACAGTTGTGTGGATGAGTACTACTGGCATCCAGTAGATTGAGCCCAGGGATGCTGCTAAACAAACTACAGTGCATAGATCAGACCCATTCAACAAAGAACCAAAGTGCCAGGGTTGAGAAACGGCTCTAGAGGAACCAAGCAGGGGAGACTGGCAGGTGTGAAACTATCTGTGATTTTAGAAAGGAGATGGACAGGGGTCCAAGGGATGATTATTTTTGTAAATTTGTACTTTTCCAAAAGTATAAGCAACCTCCAGACTGCTTGAGTGTACCTGATTATGTGTGAGATTCAGTTGAAGATAAAAGCAGGAGTCTTCAATAATAAACAGAATAGAAACAGATGATCTACGAGGTGCCCCCAGAATCTTGATAACCTAGGATCGAAGTCCTGGAACATTAATATTAACTCTTCTTGAAGCTTACCCTTTAGCAAACTGGATCCTGGTTGTAATTTCCGAGAATGCAAATCAGAAACACCATCTTGCCCCTGAAGTGTCTGATTATAATTTTGCAAAATTTATTTGTAGAAAATTTATAAAAGGCTTACTTTCTTATAAGGAAAGAATAGATAGGCCTTTGAGTCTTTCCCTCTTCTACTATCAAGATCTCATTTGATTTTTGTTTTGTTTAATTTTGTTTTTTTCTCTAGCTTCCCACTGGTGAATTCTTGGAACCTAACTAACAAAAATATAATCTGTGTTTGGTTCAGTGAACAGAACATTTTAGTAATTTTTATTCTTAACTGAAATGAACTCTCAGGTTACCAGGCTTATTTTCTTCAGTAGATGGCACAAAACTGCTAAAAACCTAAATATCATATTTACTTTAGTTTTAAACATATACTCACTTTTCATGGTTCAGAATAAAGGACGTGGTTATGAAAATCAACATTGGAAAAGTGACACCTATCTAATAAAACTAACAGGAAGTTGAATCTAGGACATCTCATAAGCAGTTTCATTCTTAAGCAACCTCACTTGCTCACTTTATTAATGCTTAATGCTATCCACTAGCTCTTTTCATACCCTAATATAGAAATGAGCATCAGGAATAAGAATAGAAGCATCAGTTTCTGTTATTTGCCAAGAATTCAATCAGGCACAAATAAACAGCACTATGGCAAAATTTTATATAACTTTGGATTATGAAGGTGAGAATGAACTGTTTGTTGTGACTTCCTACCATGGCTGAAGAAGTATAACAATTTTTTTAAAGATCCTACATCCAGAACTAGTACAGAAATTAAACGACCACAAAGCAATATGCAGCAAGTTCTGATCAATCAGCAGCATCCACAGAAGTCATGCTGGGTTAAAAAATGCCTATAACACACATTTTTCACCTGAGTTCTTAGCAACAGTGAAAGTCTTGCACATTGTGCTTTTTAGGGCCCTCTCCAGTATACAGATCAGCACATTCTGCAATCTTCAGCCAGCATTTTTAGGCAGCATCCCTGCCCTAACAGGTGATTCTCAGCTGTAAATCCTATTTCAATCCAATCAGCATTTTCAGAGTCCAAAGCCCATACTGGCCACAAATGGAACCAAGTAATGGATCTCTCCTAAACCACCTCATGCCAGCCAGTTCTATAGAAACTGTGAATATGCCATATGAAGGAGTTACTTCTTTAAACAGAAATTTTTAACTTGGACTTTTCAGGAGGAGGCAAGCCACATCAGAACATTTCTTCTCTTGGACTCTGACAAAGGCTTCAGGATGCACTTTTTAGGATATGCAACAACACGTGAAGGAATGTTACGAGAAACATAAATTCTTTGTTAAAATTTGTTAAAATCACATTGCCTCAACCACCAACGTCACTCTTTCCACGTGTATCTTCTAGCAACAGAAGTCATTTTATCGTCCACTAGGAGGTTCACGACAGAAACATTAGAACCATCCTTGCACCAGCCTTTCCCTAAACTTTCACTTTCAAGTAGTCTCATAGACATCCATTCAACTTCCTAAGTAGTCTTCCGATTCACTATGTTCTTCCATCTGCTACTGCAATAAAACTGAGTGGCATCTCACACCCCCTCTTATCTACTCTGATCTATTACCCACACAGTAGCAAGTAAAACCTTTTAGCAAATAACATGTTTAAAATAGCAGCAAAGTGATAAGAATATTATAATACTTATAGATCTATTATCCATTTTATCATGCATGCTTCAGATAGGCAGATGACAGATAGATGATGACTGATAAAGAAACAGATGATATATGAATGATATGTAGATGATAGATAGATGACAGATAGATGGATGATAGGATAGACAGATTATTGTGAAACATTTAAGGCATACAAAAACATAGAAATCATATAATAAACATCCATGTAACAGACTCTCAGCTTAAGAAATAAAACAGTTTGAACAGCTGAAGCCCCTATGCATTTCTCCCCCATCCTCTTCCCTTCTTTTTCCCCAGATATAACATTGTGTTGAATCTGGTATTCATCATTCCCATGCACATTTTAATCTATGACTACTTGTACATGTATGAATAAACATTACATAGAAGGGTTGTTCCTGTTTTCAAACTTTACCAAAACAGTATAACTTGCACACCATTATAAAACTTGATTTTTCTGCTTAGTGTTATATTTTTGAGGTATAACTATGTAGCTCTAGTTCATTCATTTGAGCAATGTGTAGTAAGTATTCTACTGTGAAGTAATAGCATTTATCTGTTTTCTTGTTAATGGACAGTTAAGTCATTTGCAGTCTTCCCTGTGACAGCAATATTGCCAAGAACATCTTTTTAAATCCTGAGTTAGAAAAATCTTCTCTAGGATGTATAAATAGCATGAAGGGTGTGACCATCACTGACACTGTTGAATCATGCTAAATTCTACTCCAAAGCATCAGTGGGCATTTCCACCAACAAAATGAGAGTTCGTGTAGCTCTGTATCCTCATCAACTAAGTGAATCGTCAAACCAGACTTTAATTTTGCGAACTTGATAGCTGTGAGATGGAATTCCCCAAATAATCAGTGAGACTGAGGATATGTTTATGGGTGTGGGTTAGGCTTCCATTTCTGTCCCCTCTTCCCCTCCTTTATTCATTCACTTGTGTTATTACATTTTTCTTATTTATATGTAGGAATCCTTTCTTAATTCTAGATCCCAACTTCTGTTACATGCATTTCAAATATTTTTAGATATATTTTAATTTTTATGGTGTCTTTTTTTTTTTCTTTTTTGGCTGTGTTGGGTCTTCGTTGCTGTACGTGGGCTTTCTCTAATTGGGGCAAGTGCGGGCTACGCTTCCTTGTGGTGCGTGGGCTTCTCATTGTGGTGGCTTCTCTTGTTGTGGAGCACGGGCTCTAGGCACATATGCTTCAGTAGTTGAGGCATGCAGGCTCAGTAGTTGTGGCTCATGGGCTCTAGAGTGCAGGATCCGTATTTGGGGCACATGGGCTTAGCTGCTCCGCGGCATGTTGGATCTTATCAGACCAGGGATTGAACCCATGTCCCCTGCATTGGCAGGTGGATTCTTAACCACTGTGCCACCAAGGAAGTCCTTTATGGTGTCTCTTGATGACCAGAAACTTTTAACTTTAATATGATCAAGTTATTAATCTTTTCCTTTAAGATTTATGCTGTTTTGTAACAACTCATTTCTTAACCCGAGATCATAAACCTAATTGTTTCATCCACCTAATTGTTTATGTAGGGTGAAATAGGAATTCAGTTGTTTTCACCAGGAAAACTAATTTCTCCAGAACGATTTATGTACTTGGTTGCTCTCGGCCTCTAATTTTAATGACACCTCTGGCACATACTGTTTCCACAGAGGTGCTCTGTTTCCCTAAAATTTCCCATCTTTCTATTTGCCCAACCTCAAGCAACGACTACACTATATAATCGTAATCATTATGCTGTTAAATAAGTTTGGTAAGGTCTAACTATCTTGCACTTCTTTTTAAAAATTGTCTCAGCTATTCTTGGTCCTTTGTAACTTCACACTAATTTTATGAAGAGCTGTTAAGACACCCAATAAATCCTTTTAAAGTTTGAGTAGACACTGCATAGGAAATATAGAATCTAGTATTAGTTTGAGGCAAATCAATGTCTCTTTAAGATAATGAGTGATTCAATTCCAAAACTTTCTCCTTTTATTCATCTTACACACTTCAGTACCATTTTGAAGTTATTCCCTTTTAAAAAGTGTTACCAAATTCTGTTAGATACATTCCTAAGTACTTTATTATATAATGTAATTTCTTTTTACTGGTGGGTAGTGGCTACGTAGTCTTTTTTCAGATGATCCTGAATCCAGTAAACTTGCAAAACTCTATTACTAATTCTGTAGTTTGTCTATATATGCTTTCCAGTTTTCTATGAAAGCAATATCATTGGCAAATTAGGTTTTTTTCTTTTCTAATGTTTTAATGTTATGTCTCTATCTTACTGAACTGACTAGGATCTGCAGTATAATACTGAAAGAAGTTATAACTGGCATCCTTTTCCATTTCTGAATGTAATGGGAGACTTCTAACCTTTTTTCAATATGTATGATACTCACTGAAGAATGTGAATAGGAATTTGAAGGGGGAATTTGAATTCCCTTTTCAGGTTAAAGAAGTTTCCTTCTTTATCAGTTAGAAATACTTTGGATTGAAAGTAAGAATATCTAACACTGCTATTTACAAAAAAGATAGCTAATTATCTCATATAGCAAGAAATTTTAAGGTAGGTAGTTCCAGGTTTGGGCAGCTTATTGATATCAGTATATGGGATCAGAATCTTTGGCCTTTTCTTATGGCATAATTTCAAGCATCACATTCAATTACAACCATGGTCATAGGGAAGAAACAGTGGGTAGCTAGGGTGAGGAAAAAAAAAAAGGATTGTATATCTCTTTCATCAGGGAGGAAAGTCATTCCTAGTATCCCCTATCAGAATCCTCTTTACACCTTACTGTCCAGAACTGGGTCATATGACCACCCTTACACAAGGGAGACTAGGAATGTGAATAGTTGGCTTTTTCATCTTGATAGTGAAAAGTGGGTAAGAAAAAAGGGTTTAGGAATGAGTATGGGTAGACAAAAAAACAAGAGGCCACATATTTTATTTGCCTTTCATCTGCTAAGAGATTTTATTTTTTAATCTATGAAGCAGTATGGAATTACATTTATTTTTGCTATTTCTATGGAGATAATTATATAGATTTTTAGATTTGGTCTATTAATCATATATTATTTTGATAGCTTTTCAAATACTGAAGCACTCTTGCTTTCCTCAGATCAACTGCACTTGGTCATGATGTATCTTTTTTATGTACTGCTGATTTAAATATTGATATATTAGGTTTTTTTGGAGACTTTTTGCATTCAAATTCATAGTTGAGATTTTCTATAATTTTTTTCTTAAACTTTTATTGCCTAGTCTTGATCTCAATATTATACTAGACTCACTAGAATGAATTCGCTCATTTCCTTCTTCTGTTCCCTGGAGGAAAATTCACATAAAGATGGTTGATTTGAGAGGCTAATTTGCCATCACATGCTTTCCTATCTTTTGGAATTTGGTGCCCATTACTCTACCAGAGCCAATTTCTTGTGCCACCAATGACAGTGTCTTGCATCAGATACCAGCGAGTTCACAGCTTCAGCTTCATCACTACTTGAGTTTCCATTCTGTTTCTGGATTGCAAAAATATCTAGTTTGCTCTGGAGCCCAACTACATATCTTGAGGCGGGGGTTGCTACTGTTTTTATACATTATATATCATTGTTATTTGCTTAAAATTGAAAGACTTCATATAAACTTATGTACAGTCTTGATCAGAAAAGCCCAAAAACATTCTTTGAAAATGCGGTCTAGCATAGCCTGCAAGATTTAGCTCTTGCCTATGTCTCTGTCCTATGCTCCTACCCATTTTTCTCTTATTCTTTATGCTTCATCAAATGGGCCCACATTTTATTCCTAAATCAAATGTCTTTCCATCTTAAGGACTTTTAAAAATATTTTCTAACCTAGTCTGGAATCCACTCCCGTCCACCCATACAGTCATGTCTATCAACACACCATACCATCTAACTAAACATCACTCAACTACAAGTTTAACACAAATGTCAATTCTCAGAGAAGCCTGTCTTCCCTACCCCATTCTTGCTTAGTTCCAGTCCCCATTACAGCCCTCACAGCATCATGCACTTTCCTTCATATAATTTATCACAACTGTAATTAAATAACTATTTGGTATTGATGTCTACTTCCAAAACTAGGCAGTAAGGATTATGAAATATAGATTCAATTGCTCAGATTAAATAGTTCTAAAGAATTAAGGCTAAAATATATATGGAATAAAAAAATCATGTAGCAAAGAAGGACTGCTAATAGAAAGTGGAGAATATGAATCACCACTTTCAGGCAAAGAAGTAAAAGTGTATTTAAGAACTGAGCCTTCTATACACACTACAATTATATTATTGTAATTAAGAGCCACCACTTATAATTCTTTTCAGACAATATGAGATAGAGGTACATTGCATGCTCTTTGTTAGTAACAATAAAAAAATCATTAAATTCGTTAAAGATTAAAAATGAATTAGAACAGATTCATGATTAGACATAACAAAATCACTCTCATTCATTCACATTATAACACACATTCTTAAGTGGGAGAAAAAGAGGTGGAGACACAGCTTAAGAATGAGATATTTCTACAATGAGATATAACCTCATATAGATCAAGATGGCTACTATCAAAAAAATAAACAAAAAATAACAAGTGTTGGTGAGGATATGGAGAAATTAGAACTCTTGTGCACTGTTGGTGGGAATGCAAAATGGTGCAGCCACGTTTTTTTTTTTAACATCTTTATTGGAGCATAATTGCTTTACAACGGTGTGTTAGTTTCTGTTTTATAACAAAGTTAATCAGCTATACATTTACATATATCACCATATCTCCTCCCTCTTGCGTCTCCCACCCACCCTCCCTATCCCACCCCTCTAGGTGATCACAAAGCACCTAGCTGATCTCCCTGTGCTATGCGGCTGCTTCCCACTAGCTCTCTACTTTACATTTCTTAGTATATATAAGCCCATGCCACTCTCTCACTTCGTCCCAGCTTACCCTTCCCACTCCCTGTGTCCCCAAGTCCATTCTCTACGTCTGTGTCTTTATTCCTGTCCTGCCCCTAGCTTCTTCAGAACCATTTATTTTTTCTTTTACATTCCACACATATATGTAAGCATACGGTATTTATTTTTCTCTTTCTGACTTACTTCACTCTGTATGACAGTTTCTAGGTCCGTCCACCTCACTACAAATAACTCAACTTCATTTCTTTTTATGGCTGAGTAATAGTCCATTGTATATATATGCCACATTTTCTTTATCCATTCATCTGTTGATGGACACTTAGGTTGCTTCCATGTCCTGGCTATTGTAAATAGAGCTGCAACTCTTTTTGAATTATGGTTTTCTCAAGGTATATGCCCAGTAGTGGTATTGCTGGGTCATACATTAGCTCTATTTTTAGTTTTTTTAAGGAACCTCCATAGTGTTCTCCATAGTGGCTGTAACAATTTATATTCCCAACAACAGTGCAAGAGGGTTCCCTTTTCTCCACACCCTCTCCAGCATTTATTGTTTATCGATTCTTTAATGATGGCCATTCTGACCAGTGTGGGGTGATACCTCATTGTAGTTTTGATTTGCATTTCTCTAATGATTAGTGATGTTGAGCATCCTTTCATGTGTTTGTTGGCAATCTGTATATCTTCTTTGGAGAAATGTCTATTTAGGTATTCTGCACATTTTTGGATTGTTTTTTTTTATTATTATTTTTTGTTTTTGTTTTTGTTTTTGTTTTTTGCGGTACGCGGGCCTCTCACTGTTGTGGCCTCTCCCGTTGCCGAGCACAGGCTCCAGACGCACAGGATCAGCGGCCATGGCTCACGGGCCCAGCCGCTCCACAGCATGTGGGATCTTCCCGGACCGGGGCACGAACCCGTGTCCCCTGCATCGGCAGGCAGACTCTCAACCACTGCACCACCAGGGAAGCCCTATTATTATTATTGAGCTGCATGAGTTGTTTGTAAATTTTGGAGATTAATTCTTTGTCAGTTGCTTCATTTGCAAATATTATCTCCCATTGTGAGGGTTGTCTTTTTGTCTTGTTTATGGTTTCCTTCGCTGCACAAAAGCTTTTAAGTTTCATTAGGTCCCATTTGTTTATTTTTGTTTTTATTTCCATTTCTCTAGGAGGTAGGTCAAAAAGGATCTTGCTGTGACATATGTCATAGAGTTTTCTGCCTATGTTTTCCTCTAGGAGTTTTATAGTGTCTGGCCTTACATTTAGGTTTTAATCCATTTTGAGTTTATTTTTGTGTATGGTGTTAGGGAGTGTTCTCATTTCGTTCTTTTACATGTAGCTGTCCAGTTTACCCAGCACCACTTATTGAAGAGGCTGTCTTTTCTCCATTTTTTATATTCTTGACTCCTTTATCAAAAATAAGGTGACCATATGTGTGTGGGTTTATCTCTGGGCTTTCTTTCCTGTTCCACTGATCTATATTTCTGTTTTTGTGCCAGTACCATAGTGTCTTGATTACTGGAGCTTTGTACTATAGTCTGATGTCAGGGAGTCTGATTACTCCAGCTCCATTTTTCTTTCTCAAGACTACTTTGGCTATTCGGGGTCTTTTGTGTTTCCATACAAATTGTGCAATGTTTTTTTCTAGTTCTGTAAAAAATGCCATTGGTAGTTTGATAGGGATTGCACCGAATCTGTAGATTGCTTTCAGCAGTATAGTCATTTTCACAATGTTGATTCTTCCAATCCAAGAACATGGTATATCTCTCCAACTGTTTGTATCATCTTTAATTTCTTTCATCAGTGTCTTATAGTTTTCTGCATACAGGTCTTTTGTCTCCTTAGGTAGGTTTATTCCTAGGTATTTTATTCTTTTTGTTGCAATGGTAAATGGGAGTGTTTCCTTAATTTCACTTTCAGATTTTTCATCATTAGTGTATAGGAATGCAAGAGATTTCTGTGAATTAATTTTGTTTCCTGCTACTTTCCCAAATTCATTGATTAGCTCTAGTAATTTTCTGGTAGCATCTTTAGGATTCTCTATGTATAGTATCATGTCATCTGTAAACAGTGACAGTTTTACTTCTTCTTTTCTGATTTGGATTCCTTTTATTTCTTTTTCTTCTCTGATTACTGTGGCTAAAACTTCCTAAACTATGTTGAATAATAGTGGTGAGACTGGGCACCCTTGTCTTATTCCTGATCTTAGTGGAAATGGTTTCAGTTTTTCACCACTGAGGACAATGCTGGCTGTGGGTTTGTCATATACGGCCTTTATTATGTTAAGTTCCCTCTATGCCTACTTTCTGGATGGTTTTTATCATAAATGGGTGTTGAATTTAGTTGAAAGCTTTATCTGCATCTATTGAGATGATCATATGGTTTTTCTCCTTCTATTTGTTAATATGGTGTATCACATGGATTGATCTGCATATATTGAAGAATCCTTGCATTCCTGAGATAAACCCCACTTGACCATGGTGTATGATCCTTTTAGTCTGCTGTTGGATTCTGTTTGCTAGTATTTTGTTGAGGATTTTTGCATCTATGTTCATCAGTGATATTGGCCTGTAGCTTTCTTTCTTTGTGACATCTTTGTCGGGTTTTAGTATCAGGGCGATGGTGGTCTCGCAGAAGGAGTTTAGGAGTATTCCTCCCTCTGCTTCATTTTGGAATAGTTTGAGAAGGATGGGTGTTAGCTCTTCTCTAAATGTTTGATAGAGTTTGCCTGTGAAGCCATCTGATCCTGGGCTTTTGTTTGTTGGAAAATTTTTAATCACAGTCTCAATTTCCGTGCTTCTGATTGGTCTGTTTGTATTTTCTATTTCTTCCTGGTTCAGTCTCAGAAGGTTGTGGTTTTCTAAGAATTTGTCCATTTCTTCCAGCTTGTCCATTTTATTGGCATATAGTTGCTTGTAGTCATCTCTCATGATCCTTTGTATTTCTGCAGTGTCAGTTGTTACTTCTCCGTTTTCATTTCTAATTCTACTGATTTGAGTCTTCTACCTTATTTCTTGATGAGTCTGGCTAATGGTTTATCTATTTTGTTTATCTTCTCAAAGAACCAGTTTTTAGTTTTATTAACCTTTTCTATTGTTTCCTTCATTTCTTTTTCATTTATTTCTGACCTGATCTCTATGCTTTCTTTCCTTCTGCTAACTTTGGGGTTTTCTTTATTCTTCTTTCTCTAAGTGATTTAGGTGTAAGATTAGGTTGTTTGTTTGAGATGTTTCTTGTTTCTTGAGGTAGGATTGTATTGCTATAACCTTCCCTCTTAGAACTGCTTTTGCTGCATCCCATAGGTTTTGGGTCATCGTGTTTTCATTTTCATTTGCTTCTAGGTATTTTTTGCTTTCCTCTTTGATTTCTTCAGTCATCTCTTGGTCATTAAGTAGTGTATTGTTTAGTCTCCATGTGTTTGTATTTTTCACAGATTTTTTCCTGATATTGATATCTAGTCTCATAGCATTGTGGTCGGAAAAGATACTTTACATGATTTCAATTTTCGTAAATTTGCCAAGCCTTGATTTGTGACCCAAGATATGATCTATCCTGGAGAATGTCCCATGAGCACTTGAGAGAACATCTATTCTGTTGTTTTTGGATGGAATGTCCTATAAATATCACTTAAGTCCATCTTTTTTAATGTGTCATTTAAAGCTTGTGTTTCCTTATTTATTTTCATTTTGGATGATCTGTCCATTGGTGAAAGTGGGGTGTAAAGGCCCCTACTAGGATTGTGTTACTGTCGATTTCCACTTTTATAGCTGTTAGCATTTGCCTTATGTATTGAGGTGCTCCTATGTTGGGTGCATAAATATTTACAATTGTTATATCTTTTCTTGGATTGATCCCTTGATCTTTATGTAATTCCTTCTTTGTCTCTTGTAATAGTCTTTATTTTAATGTCTATTTTGTCTGATATGAGAATTGCTACTCCAGCTTTCTTTTGATTTCCATTTGCATTGAGTATCTTTTTCCATCCCCTCATTTTCAGTCTGTATGTGTCCCTAGGTCTAAAGTGGGTCTCTTGTAGACAGCATATATATGGGTCTTGTTTTTGTATCCATTCAGCCAGTCAATGTCACTTGGTTGGAGCATTTAATCCATTTACATTTAAGGTAGTTATCGATATGTATGCTTCTATTACCATTTTCTTAATTTTGGGGGGTTTGTTTTTGTAGGTCTTTTCCTTCTCTTGTGTTTCTTGCCTAGAATAGTTTCTTTAGCATCTGTTGTAGAGATAGTTTGGTGGTGCTGAATTCTCTTAGCTTTTGCTTGTCTGTAAAGGTTTTAATTTCTCCATCAAATCTGAATGAGATCCTTGCTGGGTAGAGAAATCATGGTTGAAGGTTTTTCCCTTTTATCACTTTAAATATGTCCTGCCACACTCCCTTCTGGCTTACAGAGTTTCTGCTGAAGGATCAGCTGTTAACCTTATGGGGATTCCCTTGTATGTTAATTCTTGCTTTTCCCTTGCTGCTTTTAATACTTTTCCTTTGTATTTAATTTTTGATAGTTTGATTAATATGTGTCTTGTTGTGTTTCTCCTTGGATTTATCCTGTATGGGACTCTCTGAGCTTCCTGGACTTGATTGACTATTTCCTTGCCCATATTAGGGAAGTTTTCAACTATAATATCTTCAAATATTTTCTCAGTCCCTTTTTTTTTTTTCTCTTCTTCTTCTGGGACCCCTATAATTCAAATGTTGGTGCATTTAATGTCCCAGAAGTCTGTGAGACTGTCCTCAATTCTTTTCATTCTTTTTTCTTTATTCTGCTTTGCGGTAGTTATTTTCACTATTTTATCTTCCCGGTCACTTATCCGTTCTTCTGCCTAAGTTAGCCTGCTATTGATTCCTTGTAGAGAGTTTTAATTTCATTTACTGTGTTGCTCATCATTGTTTGTTTGGTCTTTAGTTCTTCTAGGTCATTGTTAAACGTTTCTTGTATCTTCTCCATTCTATTTCCAAGATTTTGGATCATCTTTACTATCATTATTCTGAATTCTTTTTTGGGTTGACTGCCTATTTCCTCTTCATTTGTTTCGTCTGGTGGGTTTTTACCTTTCTCCTTCATCTGCTGTGTGTTTCTCTGTCTTCTCATTTTGCTTAACTTACTGTGTTTGAAGTCTCCTTTTTGCAGGCCGCAGGTTCTTAGTTCCCGTGTTTTTGGTGTCTGCTCCCAGTAGGTGAGGTTGTTTCAGTGGGCTGTGTAGGCTTCCTGTTGGAGGGGACTGGTGCCTGTTTTCTGGTGGATGAGGCTGGGTCTTGTCTTTCTGGAGGGCAAGGCCACGCTATTGGTGTGTTTTGGTCTGTGACCTTATTATGATTTTAGGCAGCTTCTCTGCTAATGGGTGGGGTTGTGTTCCTGTCTTGCTAGTTGTTTGGCATAGGGTGTCCAGCACTGTAGCTTGCTGGTTGTTGAATGGAGCTGGGTCTTAGAGTTGAGATGGAGATCTCTGGGAGTGCTTTCGCTGTTTGATATTACATGGGGCTGGGAGGTCTCTTGTGGACCAATGTCCTGAACTCGGCTCTCCCACCTCAGAGGCTCAGGCCTGACACCTGGCCGGAGCACCAAGACCCTGTCAGCCACAAAGCTTGTGGTAGAGTAAAAGGTGAGCACCTCGAGGTGGCATCTCCACACAGTTCCTCACAGAAAGTTAAGTCACGCTCAACAAAATGGCTGCATTCCCACCTCGGCTCGGTGCCGGCCTGGAAGGTGCCAGGGCTCAGACTGGGCCCGAGGCAGAAGGGCCATGGCGAGGCAAGGTAATTCACGAGGCCACGCTGGGGTCGTAGAGCCCAGACCATGGCTCTGGCCCAGCTCGCCGCCAACCCCACGGGCACTTGATGTCAGTGCAGCTACTATTAAAACAGTCTGGAGGTTTCCCCCCAAAATTAAAAACAGAATGACCATATGATCCAGCAATTCTACTTCTGGGTATATATATCCAAAATAATTGAAAGCAGGGTCTTGAAAAGGTTTTGTACACCCATGTTCATAGTAGTATTATTCTCAATAACTAAAGGGTAGAAACAATCCAAGTAGTTATCAATGGATGAAAGAATAAACAAAATGTGGTATATCCATATGTTATGGACTAAGTGCTTGTATTGCCCCAAAACTCATATGTTGAAACTTTATCATATCAAAAAATAACCCCAATTTTAAAATAGGTGAAGACCTGAACATTTTTCCAAAGAAGACATACAAATAGCCAACAGGCACATGAAAAGATGCTCAATATTACTAATCATCAAAGAAGTGCAAATCAAAACCACAATGAGATAATCACCTCACACCTGTCAGAATGACTATCAAAAAGGACCACAAATAAATGCTGGTGAGGATGTGGAGAAAAGGGAACCTTTGTATACTGGGTATATATCTGAAGAAAATGAAAACAGTAATTTGAAAAGATACACTGCACTCCAACATTCAAAGCAGCATTATTTACTATACCAAGATATGGAAGCAACCTAAGTGTCCATCAACAGATGAATGAATATAGTATATGTATATATGTATCTTCTATATATATAGAATATATATATACACATATTTATATTCTATATATATACACACAGACACACACACAATGGAATATTACTCAGCCATAAAAAAGAATGAAATTCTGACATTTGCAACAACATGGATGGACCTAGAGAGTATTATGCTTAGTGAAATAAGTCACACAGAGAAAGGCAAATAGTGCATATTATCACTTATATGTGGAATCTAAAAAATATATGAATGCATATAACAAAACAGAAACAGATCACAGATACAGAGAACAAACTAGTGGCTACCAGTGTGGAGAGGGGAGGGGGGAAGGGTAAAATAGGTGTATGGGATTAAGAGATATAAACTATTATGTATAAAATAGATAAGCTACAAGGATATATTGTACAGCAGAGAAATATAGCCATTATTTGGTAATAACTTTAAATGGAGTATTATCTATAAAAGTACTGAATCACTATGCTGTACATCTGAAATTAATATAATTTTGTAAAGCAAATATATTTCAATAGAAAAAAAAAACAGGATGCTACTAGGAGGTGGAGTCTTTGGGAAGCAACAGGATTAGAGGAGATCATGAGGGTAGAGGCCTCATGAATGGGATTAATGAACTGATAAGAGTCACAAGAGAGCCTGGTTTTTCTCTGCTCTCTGCCATGTGAGGATACATTGAGAAGTCAGCAGTCTGCAACCCAGAAGAGGGCCCTCACTGGAACCTGACCATGCTTACACCCTGATCTCAGACCACCAGCTTCCATAACTGTGAGTAATAAATTTGTTATTTATTAGCCATCCAGTCAATGGTATTTTTGATATAGTAGCCCAAATTGACTAAACAAAGATTAGTATCGAGAAGTAGATATGCTGCTGTAACAAATACCTAAAAATGTAGAAGTGACTTTGGAACTGGTTATGGTAGAAGCTGAAAAAGTTTTGAGGTCCATGCTAGAAAAAGCCTACATTGCCATGAATGAATCATTAAGGGAGATTCTGGCGAGAACTCAGAAAGAAAAGCTGTAGAGAAAGATTTAATCTTAGAGGATACTTAAGTAATCCTGAACAGAATGTTGGTAGAAATATAGATGATGAAGGCCATTCTGATGTGGTTTCGGAGAGAAATGAGAAGCATGTTGTTGGAAACTGGTAACCCTTGTTATAAAGTGGCAAAGACCTTGGCTGCTTTGTGTTTATGTTCTAGTGTTTTGTGGAAGGTATAACTTACGAAATTGGATATCAAGCTGAAACTATTTCTAAGTAAAGAGTTGAAGGTGCAGCTTGGGTTCTGTTGACTACTTATGATAAAATATGAGAAGAGAGAAATGACTTAAAGATGGAATTGTTGAGCAAAAAGCAAAGCAGAATGTAAAGATTTGGACAATTCTCAGCTTATCCATATTGCAAAAAAAAAATGAGAACGCCAAGGATGTGGCCAGGCAACCCTTTGATAAGATTAGTATGAATCAGCCATTTCAAGAGAAGCCAGGAGTTATTCTTTAAGACAATTGAAGAATGACCCTAAAGGTGAATCAAACATCATCAAGGCTGCTACTCCCATCACAGGCCCAGTGTGGAGGGTGCCTGGGGGGGATGAGGGGTTGGGAAGAATGGTTTCAAAGGAGGGGGTCACCAGGCAGTCCAGGATGCCCCTGTCCAGTGCCTCAGAGGTTGGGCCATCACGGAGAAATTAGCATGGGCTGTATTCAGCACAGCTATGGGGGGAATGGCTACCTCTATCTAGATTTCAAAGGATGGGGTCAGCCACCAGAGCCACAGGCTTGGAATTCCAGACTAGGAGAGCCACGGGCACATGACCCAACCCCAGAGAGCCATAAAGCCCAGGCAGAAAGTTGCTGTGGGGTCAGGGCCCCTACAGAAAGCCACTTAAGACTGTCCCACAAAGTCATGGGGGTGATACTGCCCCCCAGTGGGATTGGAAGGCTGAGCATCAAGCCAAAGATGATTGTTCTTGAGCTGTTAGGTTTAATGCTCTTTACCCTGTTATGTTTTAGACGTACTTGGGACTCGTTACCCCTTTCTTCTTTCCTACTTCTTGATTTTGGAATGGGAATGCCAACCCTATGCCCATCCCACAGTTGTATTTTGGAAGCACATTACATATTTGGTTTCACAGATTCACAGCTGAGGAGGAACTGGCCTCAGGATGAAGCACACCTTGAGTCTCACCCATATCTGATTTAGATGCTATTTAAATGAAACTTTGGATTTTAGAATTTAGAGCTATGGTGTAATGAGTTGAGACTTTGGGAGTTGTTGAGATGGTATTTTTTATGTGAGAAGGACATACATTTTGGGAGCCAGGAACAAAATGTTATGGATTGCATGCTTTTGTTCTGCAAAATTCATATGTTACCATCCAATGGGATGGTATTAAGAGATAGAGCCTTTGGGAGGTAATTAGGATTAGATGAGGTCATGAGGGTAGAACCAATATGAAGAAACCAATACTGAGAGAGAATCAAGAGCCAAATGTCAAGGAAACCATGATGTTGTCTACATCCAGATTCTAGTTATCCCACAGCTACTGACAACACTGTTCTTGAGATATGGCTATGTGACTCAAAAGCCTTTTTTTTTTTTTCCGGCTTTAGTCTACTTTGTCTCAACTGAGCCTATAATATCACTTGAATTAGAAGGAGAGCTAAGAATTATGATTTCTTCTCCCCTGACTAGTGACAGGGCTGGTGGAATTGTTGCTGTGATGGCAGATAAACAACTTCAGAAGGGGCAACTAGGGAGTCTCCTCCCAACATCTATATCTGATGTGGCACATTGCTATACTCTCTTAAGAATTATTAAAATTATTAATGGGAAGCAATAAAAGCACTTTATGTCCAAGATTCAGTTTATTTTTCAAATCTTTCATACTTATTCCCCTAAAATACTCACAATAACCCTGTAAACAGCTAACACAGATTAGAAAACCAAGACAAAAGGGTCTGACTTGAAACCCATTTTTCCCCTCCATCCATCCATCCAGACATGCTTTTTCACAGAATATTGCTTCTGATTACTGTTCTCATAGAGATTCAGGACACTGACTTCTTAGTAAATGTTCTTTAGGTTCACACAGAGGTTATTTCATTTCTTGTACAACTCAAATATCAATAGCTTACTTTTAAATCAAGCACACTTCTATTCTCTTCATTTCTTAAGACTTATATACTTTGGTATCTCCAAAACTCTGATACATTAAAGGCAATTTTGAATAGTGATACGACTTTTGTTCTCCCCCAAGGTTGGAAATAAAGGCTTAAATAAATTTAACCCCATAGATATTTGAAATTTAGATAATGAAACAACTTTTAAACTTCTCACAGAAACTAATCCCTTGGCTGCATTTATACCAGAGGCAATTAATTTGGCTGAAACAAATATTCTTTGATGACCATAAAGGATAAAGGATAAAGCAGAGTAATTTTGATATGATAGAATTATTATTGACTGGGGAATATTATGCAAAATTGGTATAACCAAGCAAGATCAAAAAGGCTCTCTGATTATAAAACATCAAAGGTTTCAGGCAAGTCCTTCCTTGGAGACAGGCCTGAAATATTGGAGAACCCATTTATACCATTACTTTAAGGAATGATTTTAATGATGGT
The DNA here is from genome assembly GCF_025265405.1 of Mesoplodon densirostris. NCBI lineage: Eukaryota > Metazoa > Chordata > Mammalia > Artiodactyla > Ziphiidae > Mesoplodon > Mesoplodon densirostris. The sequence goes on from NC_082674.1 coordinate 47,878,273, forward strand.
CCCCTTGAGATGATATACTAAGGTAAAACTTCAGAATTACACTGAACCAACTCCATGAACTGCTTAGTTAGTTACAGAAATGGTTCACACTAAGCATCTGTCACTCAAGCTTGTATACATTATCTTTAAATGTATGGTATTGAAAAAAGTGTATGATTTATAGTTAGTTCCAATTTGGCCAATTACTATACATTTGATCTCAGGTTATCCTCAACACTTCTAAACATTTTTCCCCTTTGTGATTATCTTTTTTATGATATTTAAAGAGACAGTAACATGGAGAAACTATCCAAATTTATAATCATAAACTTATAAACCATAAATTTCGATACCATTGTTAGTTACTGATATCTAGAGTATATTTTTCTAAAGTAACAGATAGGAAAAAGTTTCCAAACCTTCTTTATTCAAATAAAACAAGTTGAAACAGTATTCTAGAACTTTACTTTCAACAACAGTCAATAATTCCTTTAAACACATACACAACACACACAGAATATGCAAACTACACTTAATGTTCAAAGTAGCAAAATCCCTGTTTATCATTTTCGTATCTCCCTGGATAGCTGCAAAAAATTATATTTTTGCTAAACGCTTAATTTTAGGTCAATATACATCTCCCACACAATTCTCTTAGTCTTATGTGAGGCTGCCATATTTGACAGTCAGTAATGCTGGGGAAGTACCTAAAGAGAAGAGGGAAGCACTGTACATTTGGCATTTATTAATGTGTAATACTGAAGGTAACTGTAGCTAAATGGAAACTCTGTATCTAAATGGTAACTGCTAACTAACTCCACCAACACTGAGTCCTGGCAAGGAGGGAGGGCACTGATAAAGTAGCTCAAATAGGATTTAACACTCCTGTTTCTTATACCAAGTTCTATTTCCAATTATTGAGAAAGAAAAATAGATACAGATTAAAATGGGTGAAGGTGTGGAGTATCATGTGGTTTCATATATATATATATATACACACACACACGTGTGTATATATATCTAATAAAATGTACACACTGCATTAAGGTATTGATATTTTAGTTTGGATTCTCATTAGTAGATATTCAATGTTATAATTTATTAAAATCCTAAACAGAATATTGTTAACAAAAAATGGCACAGTAAGAAAATCTAAGTCTGTCCTGCCATAAAATCAATAAAAACACTGGCAAAATCTATCAGAATGAACTTTTTTTGGCATTCTAGAAAATAACCAGTAGCTTGCAGCAACTAAGATAATGCTTAATCAACAAAAACTGGTGGGATTTTGTAAAAACAGAGATCCCAGCAGTGCTCTTACTTATTGGTCCCATTACCCAATTCTGGATTCAGATGTGAACTTGACTTAAGAGCTCACAGTCCCAATACAGAGAGTATTACTAGAAGGAATAGAAGAGACTTCATTCACAAAGAGATGTGGGTGATCAGTTGACCTGTCTGCTGACTCCTTGGATCAAAGTGTTTGCCTTCATCTTTGCCTAATTCAGAACTTTTGCAGTGCTGAGGTGGCTCTCTGAGGAGGGGTGTTGGTCAAATATACAAGCAAAGACATTAGTCATGGCTGCCTAAGGGCAATGGAGACAGATGGGACAAATAACAGACTAACCAAAAAGCTTTGGGAAGAAAGACTAAAGAATGAGATGCTTTGAGGAATAAAGGTTTTGAAAAGCTCCAACATAATACTAGGAATCTAGAAGACCATGTATGCATGTTCAGACAAGACATGAGAAGGCCCTAAATTCTCCCCTCTGACTGATCTCCAGAAAGGCTAAGGAAAAGCTGTAAACTGCCTGGCTGAGTACTGAAGATATCCCCCAAAATGACACACAAGCCCATCTGAAAACAGAGATTTTACTTTAATTCTAGCCATTTAAGGAAATCTCTGTCCAATCATCAGCTGATCACTAAGGCAACAGAACAGAGAATTCAGTGGCCAAACATAATAAAGAACACAGGCTTTACAAAATTAGTTCAGAAAAGCCACCAAACATACAACAACGAGCGGCAACAAAAAGCCAAGGGGAGGAAGGTGAATGTGATTTACAAATTTGCATAATCATAATATTCAAAATGTCAACTTTTCAATGAAAATTACAAGGCAATAAGAAAACAAGTATGACCCATACCAAACCAAAAAAGAAATGAACAGGAACTCTCCCTGAGGAAGCTCAGACACTGGAATTACTAGACAAAAATTTTAAATAGCTGTTTTAAATATGTTCAAAAACTAAATGAAATCATGCCCAATGAATAAAAAGAAACCGTGAGAATACTCACCAAATTGATAGTATCAATAAAAGGAAATAATTATAAAAGGGATCAAAAGTTACATAATAACAATGAACAATCTGAAAGGAAATTAAGAAAACAATTTCATTTACAATTGCATCCAAAAAAAAAAAAAACAAAACTTAGTAATAACCTAACCAAGATGGTGACAAACTTGTACAGTGAAAATTACAGAACACTGCTGAAACAAATTAAAGAAGACACAAATAATGGAAGGGCAGGCTGTGTTCATGCATCGGAAACTTAATATTGTTAAGGTGTCCATACTACCCAAAGTGACCTACAGATTCAATGAAATCCCAATCAAAATCCCAACATATTTTTTGCAGAAAATGTATCCTATATTCACAGATGACATGATCTTATATATAGAAAAGCCTAAATAATTCACAAATTATTATAGCTAATAAAAGTCATCAAAATTGTAGGATACAAGATCAACATAAAAAGCAGTTGTATTGCTATATGCTAGCAGTGAGCAGGCTTAAAATGTAAACAAGAAAACAATTTTATTTACTAAGGCATCAAAAGAAATGAAATACTTAAAAAAATAAATTTAACCAAGAGGTGTAAGACTTAGACACTAAAAACTACAAAACATTGTTGAAATAATTAAAATAATGAAAAGATACCCCATGTTCATGGATTGAAGACTTAATATTGTTAAGATGGCAATAATCACCAAATTTATGCACAGATTCAATGCATTCCCTATTAAATGTCTGACTTCCTTTTTTTGCAGAAATGGACAAGCCAATTCTAAAACTCCTATGGAATTGCAAGGAACCCAGAGTGGCCAAAACAATCTTGAAAATGAAAAACAAAGTTGGGGGGCTTCCCTGGTGGCTCAGTGGTTGAGAATCTGCCCGTCAATGCAGGGGACACGGGTTCGAGCCCTGGTTTGGGAAGATTCCACATGCCACGGAGCAACTAAGCCCATGCACCACAACTGCTGAGCCTGCGCTCTAGAGCCTGTGAGCCACAACTTACTGAAGCCTGTGCACCTAGAGCCCGTGCTCCTCACAAGAGAAGCCCCCACTCACTGCAACTAGAGAAGGCCTGGGCACAGCAACGAAGACCCAACACAGCCCAAAATAAATAAATAAATAAATAAAAACAAAAAAACAAAGTTGGGGTACTCAACACTTCCCAATTTTAACACTTTCTATGAATATACTGGTGTCAAAACAATATAGTACTGGCATAAGAACAGACATATAGATCAACAGAATATAATTGAGAGTCCAGACATAAATCCATGTAATTGATTTACAATAAGGGGGTTAAGTTCACTCAAATAGAAAAAATAAAAGGTGTTTTTTTGTTTTTTTCCCAAAATGGATCTGGGATAATTGGATATCCACCTACAAAAGAATGAATTATATCCCTGCATCACACAAAATACTAAAATTCACTCAAAATAAAGGTAAGACCTAAATGTAAGAGTTAAAACTATAAAAGTCTTAAAAGAAAACAGAGGTATAAATATTATGACCTTGGGTTAGATAATAGTTTCTTAAACATGACATCAAAAGCATATGCAACCAAAACAAAAAACAGATAAATTGTACTTCACCAAAATTTAAAACTTCTGTGAATCAAAGGACACAATCGAGTCAGTGAAAACACAATCCAAAATATGGAATAAAATATTTGCAAATAATATATCTGATAAGAGTCTAGCACCCAGAATACCTAGAAAACTCTTACAACTCAACAACAAAAAGACAGACAACCCAATTTAAAAATGGGCAGAGTTTTTAATAGACAATTCTCCAAAGAATACATAAAAATGGCCAACATGTCCCTAATTATTCATTAGGGACATGAAAATCAAACCACATTAAGTTACCACTTCACACCCACTACAATGGCTATTAATAAACAACAACAACAACAACAAACAGATAATAAAAAGTATTTGCAATGATGTGAATGAACTGTAAAGCTCATACATTGCTGGTGGGAATATAAAATTGTGGAGCTGCTACGAAAAACAATTTGGCAGTTCCTCGATAAGTTAAACATAGGGTTAACATTACTCCAGCAATTCCATTGCTAGGTATACACCTAAGAGAAATGAAAGCACATAACCATGAAAAAATCTGTACATGAGTGACGACATATCAGCATTATTCATACTAGCCACAATGTGACAATAACCCAGATGTCCATCAACCAGTGAATGAATAAAGATATGATATATCTATACAATGAAATATTGGTATTATTCAGTCCTGAGAAGGACTGAAGTACTGATACATGCTACAACATGGATGAATCTTGAAAACATTGTGCTGAATGATAGAAGCCAGACATAAAATACCATATATTGTATGATTTCACTTATTTGAAATATTCAGCTTAAACAAATTCACTGATACAGGAAGTAGATTAGTGCTTGCTAGTGGCTTGGGAGGAAGGAAAGAATGGGGAGTGACTGCTAATAAATAAATGATTACATTTTGGGGTGATACAAATGTTCTATAATTAGTGGTGATGGTTGTGCAACTTTGTGAAAATACCAAAAATCACTGAATTGTATACTTTAAAATTATTAAAATAATAAATTCTATATTATGCGAATGTTGTCTCAATTTTTTTAGTCCTAATATTCATGATATTTAAAAAGTAAACATTAAGTTAAACATAAACAGATAAGTCTAATATTAATGAGAGTGAAATACGTATGTTCTAGATCTTCTTTATAGTATAGTTATACAGGTAGCACATTCTGGATTAGAGATTTTGCTAAATACTTCTTATATATCTCTTCATGACAGTTCTTACAGAAACTTAATATATTAATCAACTGTTATATTATTTCCTTAATTTTACCCTGCCTTATTTCTCAGGGGATTTAAGAAGGTCATAAGGAATAGGAGACCTTCTTGTATTAGATACAGTTACACATCAGACTCTCATTGGTAGAGAAGAGTTAATGCTGAATGTTACAGAAACTAAGAATTGTAGCATTAACATAATTCAGACACAATTAAGAGTATAAAAAGTAGCATTGTATTAGATGACTTCTGTAGTCACAAAACTTTTTTATATAAAGAAGTCACAAAATTTCTGGAAAAAGACTCCATGTGATGAGAATTAATCTGAAGACATAAATACAGGCATAGCTCAGAGATATTGTGTTTTTGGTTCCAGACCACTGCAATAAAGCAAATATGGCAATAAAGCAAGTCACAAGAACTTTTTGGTTCCCTAGTGCCTATAAAAGTTTTGTTTACACTCTACTGTGGATTTATTGTGTGCAATAGCACTACGCCTAAAAAAGAAATGTACATACGTTAATGAAAAAATACTTTATTGCCAAAAAATGCTAACCATCATCTGACAGCCTAGGGTTGCCACAAACCTTCAATTAACCTTCAATTTGTAAAAACCACGATATCTGTGAATTGTAATAAAGCGAAGCGAGTGCAATAAAATGAGTTATACTTGCTTAATTAAGTGTAATCAATCACATAAATTGAAATTTTCTACTGCTAATAATGCCAAAGAAAACATTTTCAAATGGATATTTCCCAAGGTCATTACAATTCATATTATAGACATTGAACATCTTCTTGGGAGTATCCTAAGAATATAATCTTTATCTTCTAAAGAAATCATATGAGCAACTCAATATATGTTACCAGATCCCTCTTTTTCCATAGTGAAGCTTATCCAAAAGTACTGTTGGCCTAGTTTCAATTACTTTATACACTCAAGCAGAAGTTAAAACAGATGCTAATGTACATATAGCTAGCCTTTGTAAAAGATCTTATGGCTTCTCTCTTTTGTCAGACTTCTTGCTCATTGCCTAATTCCCCAAACACATCAGGTGACTGGTTGCTAGGCAACCAAGTGATACCATCCAGAGAATTCCCCTATCCATCTCAACAGATGCCATTTCATTTGGATACAAAGGGGTTCAAAGCTTCAGAATTCGTTTATGTGACCCAATAAGTCAATGTTATTTGGTGGTGAATTTCTGATGAGTAAACCATAAAAGTGGATTACACTGAAATGTTCATATTGAGACACATTATTATCAACATTTTATGATTGTATGGTACATGCTAATAATGAAAAATTTTGGAAAACATGTAAATGAAATGTAGCTAATTTTAAAATAGCACTTTCTTCATTCCTGACCCAAAAGCTAATACCATGTAGGTTCTGCTTTACTGGTTTAGAATCAATTAATTGATAAATTAAGAAAATTGATAAATATTGTGCTCTGTAAGGCATAATGCAGTTAAACATTGTATCAGCTTTAGATACCTCAAAATGACTATTGCATTTTTGTAAAATTGTGGTTTTTCCCGACTGCTTTTAAATTTATCAAATTCAGCTGCTACCTCTATTTGATTTTTACTCTTCAGGTAATCTGGGTTTACTTCTGTGAAGAGTTAATCAACTCTTCTATAATTTTTTGACATATCAGGTCTCTATAGATATCAACTGATGTTCAGATCAAAGAGAGTTCAATAAAAAATGTCTTTTGGTAGTGTTTTCATAACTTATTTATATCAATCCATTGCAAAGATTGTTAGGATCTGTTGATGTGCTGCAGATTCTTTTACCATATCAAATAAGAAACCATAAAATATTATATTAAATGATGGTATCCTAGTGAAAGATGGCAAGCTCACATATTTAATTTTTCTCCCTCTGGCTTTAGGATTCATTTCAATTCTGTAAGGAATTTGTGTGTTTAAAACAATCAGTTGTCTCAAACATAGGTTTCATTCAGCTCAACCAGAAGTTACTGAAGTAGATGACTGAAGCTTGGGAGTTTCCTAGAGAAGATTAAATAAGTAGTGACCCATTGTGGAGAGCTGACCTTCAATCAAAAACAAATGAATTAACCAGATCTGGAAAACTTGCTCTGGTACCAAGCAAGAGAAAACCTGGACACTAAAAAGAAAGTAGAAATGATTTTCTGGCTAAACATAGTTCAGGTTAATAATTATATATTTATTATGAAAAATGACTATGATAACTAACACTTGCATATAAGGGTAATTTGCAATGCTCTTTGACATAAATTTATTTACTCAAAACAACCACATGATATAGGTATATTTTTCTATTTTAGGAAAGAAGAAACTAAAGTTCAGAGAGGCAAAGACCTCAGGATTAGAACCATAGCCATGTGACTCACCAATCAGTGGTTCTGTATCTACACTTATATACTAACAGGCAAGGACATGCACTCTAGAAATTCTTATGGATGAGGTTCTTCGTTTTATTTAAAACCTCTGAAACAATGTGGCATTTTCAATGTTTAATATAATCTGGGTACTAGAGATATTAAATTACATATTACAGCAGATATTGGAGTCAATCAAGCAATCATTACCATATCTAAAATATACTAAGATATTTTGGGAAGTATCAAATTGGTCACATCAAGGGCTTCTTGCTTCTCTGTAAACAGATTCGCAAAAAGAAAATCAAATCAGTGATGCTCAAAATAAACTCCAACAGTCAAGCAGTTTCAGAAAGTAATAAACTTGACTGTATACTTTTTGCCTGGGAATTTGTGCCCCCCCATTCAAACCTTGCGTTGCAAACAAAAGTTACTTTATGAAGCTAAGACTTACTCCTTCCCTGCCTTATGCCCCCATATATATTACAGATTTTATGAAGCCTGCACATAAAACCACCTGAAAGGATAGATCTACCTTGAAATTAAAGTATTCAGAAGTAATACATCTTTATTTGAAGGCTACCTATATTTTAAAATTGCTGATTCTTTGGGAAGTCTAGAGTTAAAATTATTCCTACTGAGGTGGTTCTTTCAATAAATCAACCACTGGAAGCACTTTCAAACAAAACTTTTCTTTTCCTCTTTCTATACAAAACCTAATGTAAGCTACAACTAAAGTAGTGATGATCTACATTGAAATGGGGAGTAAAAAACTGCTCAACTGATTTTCTAAAAAGCATTTTCCTACAGTCAAAGAAAATCATCATCACAAGACTTCACTTTTATACAGTCATATGGCCGCATCATAAATCTTCAGTCCTATTCATTCAGACTGAATGCAGTTACTTCAGAATTTTGTGAATATCCAAGGTATCATGGAGAAGAACTTTCAAATAAGGTAAAAAATGAAGGTATAGTGCAAGATCATATATTAAAAAGCTGCCTTTTATGGGTCACAGCCAGACATTTTTTATTACCATATGGCTATTTGATTGGCACACATTTGCTAGATATTAAGAATATTTTAGTCCAATTCATTTGGCAAAAATTCAACAAAAGCCATCATTTTAAGCCTGATGCATAAGTGGGTAGGCTAATTGGTTTATATATACAAGCAGAGGTTCAGTTTGTGTATGTATTCTGAAAAAAGCAAAACTTTAATCAGTACCTTTTTTAAAATGTGTACAGGAAAAATACATTGAGTAAACTTGCATAATTCTGGACTTTGCTATCAAATTGGACTTGCAAGGGGATTGTTTAAAGAAGGAGATACAAGAGAAGAGATAGAAGGTGGTCTTGGAGTACTCTTGAGTATCAAGATAAACCCAAAGACTTTGTCTTTACCATTCTTTTGGCAATTAATCATGCACTGCCCACAATATTTCTAGGTTGTTACACAGAACTGCAATTTAATTCATATGCTTTTTAACTGTTCATATTTTTTGCTTGTGAAACTTAGGGAGGAAGTAGGCTACAGTGGTGAGGAGAACAAACTCCAGCATAAGACTGGGTAATTCCAACTCTATTATTTAATAACTGTGTGATTTTGGATAAGTCTGTTAAAGTCTTTAGGACTTTATTTTGTGGTTAAATAGAGATAATGACTATATCTACTACAAAGGGTTTTTTGTAATGATTAAATTTTAATAATAGATATAAATTCCTTGGAACAGTGTTAGACACATACATCAACATACAATATTGTTGTTGATAATCTCAAAATTAGGAGCAGTAATAATGGTATTGCCTTGACATCAAGCTGTAGGCATATAGGAAGCAGCGAATCTTTCTAAATCAGTCTCCCTCAAATGTACTCCACATAGTACGAACTCAAAAGTGTTGATTTACTGAGTCCGGGAATACCGCTATTGTAACTCTTCAGAAGCAAGAAGTACAAGCCCAGTCCATTCAATATGGGGTAAAAAGATATCTGCTTACATAATATAATGTGTATACACCCAATAGCAATCCACTCTGTATCCAATTTTGGATCTTGGAATGACCAAATCAAGAGGTCAAATAGCCCCTGTAAGCAACAGACAATTTGGGGGTATTTTAACTCATTTTTTTCAAGATTTCTTGCTTAAGGATTTCATCACTGACAATGTTTCAACACATGTTCAGATAAATTTATAGTAGATAAAATTTCAACACTCAACACAATGTATGGAATTACATTTTATACACAGAAGGCATTTTTCTGTAGCTAAGGATTGAGAGCCAGTTCAAATTCTACCAATTTTTTGAAGTAAAAGAATAAATCATGTGTATATAAAATTCAGAAATATTTAAATCCACATACATCTACAGACTACATGTGGCACAATGCTAGAAAATCCAGACAAAGAATTTATTGATGAGTTTCATGCCTTGAAAGTGAAGAAACGACATAATATTTGGCATGTTTTGTACATCTGGATAATTTGAACGAGTTTTAAAAGTTGATCTTTATAGATCAATGGAACAGGATAGAAAGCCCAGAGGTAAACCCACACACATATGGTCACCTTATCTTTGATAAAGGAGGCAGGAATGTACAGTGGAGAAAGGACAGCCTCTTCAATAAGTGGTGCTGGGAAAACTGGACAGCTACATGTAAAAGTATGAGGTTAGATCACTCCCTAACACCACACACAAAAATAAGCTCAAAATGGATTAAAGACCTAAATGTAAGGCCAGAAACTATCAAACTCTTAGAGGAAAACATAGGCAGAACACTCTATGACATAAATCACAGCAAGATCCTTTTGGACCCACCTCCTAGAGAAATGGAAATAAAAACAAAGATAAACAAATGGGACCTAATGAAACTTCAAAGCTTTTGCACAGCAAAGGAAACCATAAACAAGACCAAAAGACAACCCTCACAATGGGAGAAAATATTTGCAAATGAAGCAACTGACAGAGGATTAATCTCGAAAATTTATAAGTAGCTCATGCAGCTCAATAGCAAAAAAATAAACAACCCAATCCAAAAATGGGCAGAAGACCTAAATGGACATTTCTCCACAGAAGATATACAGACTGCCAACAAACACATGAAAGAATGCTCAACATCATTAATCATTAGAGAAATGCAAATCAAAACTACAATGAGATACCATCTCACACCAGTCAGAATGGCCATCATCAAAAAATCTAGAAACAATAAATGCTGGAGAGGGTGTGGAGAAAAGGGAACCCTCTTGCACTGCTGGTGGGAATGTGAATTGGTACAGCCACTATGGAGAACAGTATGGAGGTTCCTTAAAAAACTAAAAATAGAACTACCATATGACCCAACAATCCCACTACTGGGCATATACCCTGAGAAAACCATAATTCAAAAAGAGACATGTACCAAAATGTTCACTGCAGCTCTATTTACAATAGCCCGGAGATGGAAACAACCTAAGTGTCCATCATCGGATGAATGGATAAAGAAGATGTGGCACATATATACAATGGAATATTATTCAGCCATAAAAAGAAATGAAATTGAGCTATTTGTAATGAGGTGGATGGACCTAGAGTCTGTCATACAGAGTGAAGTAAGTCAGAAAGAGAAAGAGAAATACTGTATGCTGACACATATATATGGAATTTAAGAGAAAAAAAATGTCATGAAGAACCTAGGGGTAAAACAGGAATAAAGACACAGACCTACTTGAGAATGGACCTGAGGATATTGGGAGGGGGAAGGGTAAGCTGTGACAAAGTGAGAGAGTGGCATGGACATATATACAGTACCAAACGTAAGGTAGATAGCTAGTGGGAAGCAGCCGCATAGCACAGGGAGATCAGCTCGGTGCTTTGTGACTGCCTGGAGGGGTGGGATAGGGAGGGTGGGAGGGAGGGAGACGCAAGAGGGAAGGGATATGGGAACAGATGTATATGTATAACTGATTCACTTTGTTATAAAGCAGAAACTAATAAAAAAAGTTGATCTTTGTCTTCATTCAATTTTAATGCATTATGGAATCATAAATCTGGGAAGTTCCATGCGACATTACTGAACCTAACTCAGTCCATTCTATTTCATTCTATTTAGTCAGCCATTCTAGTATGAAACCTTCCACGTGTCCAGGGTTGGACAAAGGGTTGAAGAAGCAGATTAATAAGATGTCAGCCATGCCTGAATTCAAGGAACTCAAAATCTAGTGGAGAAAATAGACATACGAATTTAAAATGATAACACCCTGGTTAAGTACCAAAAGGAGCACCACATAGGATGGGATATGTGGTGTGTTGTCACTAGAGAGGACAGAATGGCAGTTAGCTGTCAGTGAAGGCTTTGGAAGTGAGGAGGAATTTAAACTGTGTTCACACCAACAAACTGGGGTATAAGAGTTTTCCTGTCGAAAAATATGTACAAAAGCAAAAAGATGTAAATACTTTGGAAGAACTGCAAGTAGTGCGGCACTGATGAGTGCACATGATGAAATAATCAGAAATGAGACTTGTTACTCAGAAGGATACAATGAAGGGATGCATGGACTTCCCAATGACAATGAATAATGTGTCTTAAATATGAGATCATACCTGCATTTTGGAATTATCCTTCTGGAATCATGGTAGGGGATAACTTTGAGAAAAAGAATCTAGTTAGGAAAATATTGCACTAGCTCAGGCAAGGAATAAAGAGATAGGAGCAACAGGAACTGAGAGGATGATAAAAAATACGATAGGCATTCAAGAGGTAGACTCTATAGTAGTTAACAACTGGAGAAAAATAGAGAAATTGAAGACAACTCCAGTTTTATAATTTGAGTAACTTGGGGCCTGGTGATCATATTTACCAATAGTAAATACAAAGAATAAAACAAGTTGGGGAGATAAGCTAAAAATTGAAATAAAACAGATATACCAATATAATAATAATAAGACCAAAATTTTTACATTAATACAAACAACCTGTATTACTGCAAACTTGCCACATGCCAAGGATTGCACAAACTCTTTATATATCATATTTCATTTCATCATGGGCAAGATACAGTAAGAGTGTGAACTAGAGAGTGATTGACTCTTCTGGGAAAACCTTACTACCAAGTATTAACTTTATGGGCCTTGGTCAGGCATGTGGGTAGCAACTGGGTTTAGGGGATCATAGTTGTGTGGGGCATCCCACTCAAAGCAGTGGAGAGCAAAAGGAGGCAATGGTATGAGTTAGCCAAAGTCCTAAATAATACCAAGGGTCGGGATAAGGAAACCAAGATCAATTTCAAGTCAAAAATACAGGAGCATGACTGAAAATAAGAGCTAAAGCCAATGAGGAGTGGATCAGAGAATTCAGTAATAGTCCTTTGCTGGCTCTTAGCCACAGGATGTGAGGGTGGTGGTAGAAGCATACCTAGAGGGGGCCACAGGGAAGTCAACAGAGAGTTGTGAAGTTTGGGTACTTTCTGGAAATTTATTATTTGTTTAACTCCTCTAGGGTCTAAGAACACATTTTGTATTATTTTTACTATTTTAAATTAGTAAGATTTATTTTATGGCCCAGAATATGGTAAATTTGATGATTATTCCTTGTGCATTTGCAAAAAAAATGTATATTCTGCTGTGTGTATGTGTGTGACTGTGGGTGGGTATGTGTGTGTGTTTGGAGGGGAGTGTTCTATAAATGTCAATTAGATCAACATGGTTGATATTATTCAGGTCATCTATATGCATGCTCATTTTGTCTCTTATTGGTTAATGAGAGGATTGTTGAAGTCTTCAACTAAAATTGTATATTTGCTTTTGTCTCCTAAATTCTGTCAGTGTTTGCTCTTTTTTTTGGTGCATACTTATTTATAATTGATAGACCTTCATGGAGAATTGACCCCTTTGTGTCATGAAATGCCCCTCTTTATTTCTGGTGCTATTTCTTGTTCTGAAGTCTTATTTATCTGATATTAGCACAACTACTCTAGCTTTCTTTTTTATTATTTGCATGGTATATAGTTTTCAATCCTAATATTTTATCCTTTTTATTTTTTCTATGTTTAAAGAGGGCTTCTTGTAAAGAGCACAGAATTGGGTCTTTTTGTTATATGCAGTCTGACAATGTATCTTATTTGGTGGGTTTAGAGCATTTATGTGATTATCGATAGGTTGTACTAAAATCTACAACTTTCTAGCTGTTTTTATTTATTCCATCTGTTCTTTTTTATTTCCTTTTTGCCTTCTTTTATATTAATTGAGCATTCTTATGATTCTATCTCCCCTCTTTATCAATTATACATTTTTATTATTTTCAGTTTGTATAACTGACAAAATACTCTGCAGGATCTGTACCATCTTCTTTCACTGACTGCTCCAGCCACTTTGACCTCCTAGTTGTTTTTTTGCATATGGCAGGCATGCTCCTCTCTCAAGATCTTTCTACTTCATGTTTCCTCTGCTAAAATGTTCTTCCCCAGATCTACACGTTTTACATTCTAACCTCCTTTGTACAAATATCATCTTCTCAATGAAGCCTTTCCAGACTACCTTATTTTATAGTGAACTCCTCATTAGTCCCTACCATCATCTGCTATATTACATATTTACCTATTTTTTAAATCTCTTCTCCACTCACCAGAATCTAACTTCCATGGAAGTAGATATTTTTGTCTATTTCAATCAATACTATAACTCCAGTGGCTAGAAAAGAGACTGTCGTCAGATTCTTAATAAATAACTGTTCAATTAATGAATATTTATAAATTGAAAAAAAAGGAACTAGTGAAGTGTGAGAGATTAATAGCAAAGAAGAGATAAAATGATAAACAAATGTAATAAGAAACTAGAGGTAGACAGCAGGAGCGGATGGGTTACAGAACACCAGAAAACAACCAGTCTTGACCCTCTCCCTTTGCAGCTGGAGTACATAGAAGTACATAAATTTATGGGTGGTGGGGTAGAAAGTTGAGAGAATTTATGTTAGGCAGCTCCTATTTTCCTTCTGACACAGGGTCATTTGCTGGGATTTGGGCAGGGTATGTGAGTGGTAAAGGGCATGGATTCAAAAGGACCATGTCCAAAGAGCCATGATCACCACTGTGTTCTCTAGAGTTACATAAATTCCACTAAATGAGAGATAAGCACAAGTTTAAAAAACACTATCCATGAAGCGTTAAAATAAAACTCTGGAATGATTGGCAACTTTCTTTTCATATTATCTGTAACCTGAAAAATAAAAGCAACTTATTTTTGTGTTGCTTAAGTTTTTAAGTAAAGTTAAAGATTTTCAAGGTTTTCAACCTTAAATGCTGTCTTAAACAGCAAATTTAGTTGCATTCTGTATACAGGTTTATCTAGTTAAGTTAATGAAATATCTGCTTTGCATTACATATCCACCATCTTCAAATAGAAAATATAAATTTAGCTATGAATTGGAGGGACAATGACAAATTAATTTAACTTTGTTTCTGAATTCTCCATTTTTCATTAAAGTTTGGATTTGGTCAAGGCTGGAACTGACATATCAGAATACCTCAAAATCAATAATTCTGTTTTTTTCCACTTTCAGATCATTTTGGAGTTGTCTTATTGGTTCAGCTGCAGAATTTCTGGTTTTCTGTGCCCTCTCTGCAATCTTTTTGGCAGGTGGACAGAGAGATAACAGCACTTCCACTCTTAGGAGTCATATTATTAATATTCCCTGGCAACTATGAATGACTTCATCTTTCAGCCATGCCTGATTTTGCCACAGATATACAGGCCTTGCCTTTGCACAGAATAAATTCTTATGTGATTTAATGAGAAAAATATTAGTAAATCTGTTACATTTAATGTTTTTTTCAAGAGGATATCAAGGAATCTGAGACCATCGGCCTTTTGCTTTTTAATACATATAAAATGAATATGTTTCCTTTTGAAGTTAAACAATAATGCTATAAAATAACCTGTGTAAATCACATTTCTCTTTACTATACCTGCTAACCAGAAAATCAACAGCATGGATTTCCTGACACCTAAATTGGATAGATACATATTTACAAACCCTAAATCAAGCAGGTATGTAGTCTAAAGTAAAGCACACAGGCTCAGCATAGGAAGGAATAAACTAATCAACAGGAAATGATGAAGATATTTTGGTGGTAGCAAAGAACACAGACCCAGGAACATAATATATTCCATGAGAATAGAATTTGGTGTCTGACAATAGACACACTCAGTAAAGTTTTGGCATTATAAGCCTCTAGCTGTGTGACTTAACAAGCTACTAAACCAGCCTAAGACTTGGTTCCCTCACCTTGTACATGAAGGTAAGGGGACCAATTCAACATGACTGCTATGCGGATTAAATGAGATAAATATATATAATAATTGGCCAACATCTATCTCGCACACAGTATGTGCATACTCAACAACTGTCAGTTGCCTTTTTGCGTTCTTAAGTCTCAAAAACTTGGTTCAGAGACCATCAAACATTTTCTGAACAGATATTTTGCACTATGAATTAAAACAAGACTTTCCTTGCATTATCTAGGTAATAAAGTTCCAAATAAAACTTATAATGATGTGGGACATATTATTATGATTTTATAGATAAGACACTAAGTCAGAGAAGTCCAGTAACTCATAGGAGGACACAGTGGTAATAAGTAGCAAAGCTAGGATTTCTGACCTCAAAATCAAAGGCTTAAGTTCAATACCATCTCAGGAATAGACCAAACATATCTTTTAGACTTAATTAATTTACATATGGCCTTCATACTCCCTAACAAATGAAAAGATGAGTGAGAAAGTTCAGAATCTTACTCCTCTTCACAACCAATACCACCTGTGCCTCCATTATGTACAATTAACCAGTCTATAAGGTAAATCTGAATATGTCCCAAGATACACAGACCAGCCCTTCAGGGGCCATTAATTTCCCTATCAGCTACCATTGCTATCTTCCTGAATATGTGACCAAAATTTAAAAGGAAGGGCCATGCCCCTACTGTTAGGGAGTTTTTAAAATGTTTTTTCTTTTAAAACATCTAACAAAAATGGGATACAGTACGCAAATGTTTGTGTCTCTAACCCTTAGAGGTTTCTGCTTTTTAAACCAAGAGTGGAGGCTATCTGGTTAATTGAGTAGGGAAAATCACAGGATAAAGACTTCACCGCAACAAAACATTCAGTCTCACATCACCAAAAATGTTTAAGACAAACATTGATTGAAAAAGTGTGAATGTTCCAGAAAAACACCTTAGTTGTTTAGGGGCTAATGACAATAACTACGATTTATATTAAAACTATTACATGCCAGACACTGAAGAGTAACTTGAAAAGATGAAAAGAACAAAACTACTAAAATGGAGAACTGGGAATTGAAACCAATGCTATATGAGTCCAAAGCTGATGCTCTCCACCATGCAATGTTGCCTGCACTCTTTAGTCATCTAATAAACTCTTCTCAACCACTCCTGACTCTGCCACAACTAACACCTGCATAGACGGTTGCTTTGTTTGGTTTTGTTTATAAATAATGGCTATGATGATACTGCTATCACATACTGTCTTGTTTCATCCGAAGGTGCCCCAGTTCTCCATTTTAAGATAAAGCAATAAAGTATTTCTTTCTGGATCCTCCTCCACCAGACTGAAAGCACACTGCCATGAATTCATTAACTCCCAGAAACTAAATATAAAAAGACGCAAAATTCTGTAACTTTTGCACACATATCATTTCCCACATAATCAAATTGGAACTATGTCTGTGATGAAGCATCAAGAATATTCACCAATTATCCACCCCTAGAAAAAATCATAAAATTAAGTAAATGCATTCTAATCCAGGAAGGAAATTTACCAGAGAATAAAGCAATTATCTGACTTGGCATTTGACCAGAATCCTCAAGTTAACTAGAATTCAGTAAGGAATTTTACCCTTGCAAAATAACCTTGACTTTGTAATCATCTTGGTCTATCTTTGAGAGTTTCTGTGAAAATGCACTTGAAATTTTTAAAAAGAGACCTGAGGTTTCTAATGTTCTGCAAGTGTATTAAAAATAACCAAAACTAACCGCCATTGGCATTTCTCATCAAGGGCTTGTCATCCAGAATCTTCAATGAGGTTGGAAATATTTTTTTAGTTCAGGGTAATCTTCAAAAATGAAGTAATATAAGAGAAAGAAAATAAACTAACAACAAGAAACTAAAGTTCTCTAATATTTTGGTTGAAATATGGGTTTAATCTTTAAGTCAGATGAATAGAAAGCCTTATAAATAATTATCACTGAAACAAAATAAGTTGCTTCACTATTTTTTTTTTTTTTTTTTTTTGCGGTACGCGGGCCTCTCACTGTTGTGGCCTCTCCCGTTGCGGAGCACAGGCACCGGACACGCAGGCCCACCGGCCATGGCTCACGGGCCCAGCCGCTCCGCGGCATGTGGGATCTTCCCGGACCGGGGCACGAACCCATGTCCCCTGCATCGATAGGCGGACTCTCAACCACTGCGCCACCAGGGAAGCCCCACCATTTTTTATTATAAATTTGATGCACATCAATTTATTTGACCATGAGCTAACCCTATTGGTCATTAAATCAAACTAAAACATTTAATTAATTATGCTGTGGTCCAGATATTTTGGAGATATTTACTCAGTCAGTCAATCATTAAGCACTTATGGAGCCCCTATTTTACACAAATACTATTCTGGGGACACAGAGTCAAATACGTTATAGAGCCTGCCCTTAAAGAACTCACAGTCCAAGGAGACACATACATATGAATATAGCTCAGTTCTTCACTCTAACCTAACTAGTTGTATGTTATAAACACAATAATAAAGTACATGAATTCTAAGACATTTATTACTACCCACAAAACAATGTTCCTTTAGTTTGCAGAGAGCACACATAGAAATGAAACCACTCACATTCTTTCATTGCTTTGGTCTCAAGAACTTAAACAATGTATTTTAAGTGTGTAAAATGATAGAAGCCTATTTTAGAGCTAATGCTCTATGTTCTACTTCAAGGATCAAGCATTACATTTACATGTGGCCAATCCTTGACATGGTTCAAGTCCCTTTTCTGGGGAAAAAAGGCCATTAACAAATACAGATAACCTATGCCTAACATATTTAATTCTAGCTTCCAGCTGTAGTTAGTGGCAAAGAAATAAAACATATTGAGATTCTGTTCAAACAAATGTGATAAATTTTATACCACTGTATGTATGGATTCACACGAAATCTGCAAAATGAAAGGATCAGGGGCTATACGTTGTACTATATGTACGGATATGTTTAGTCAGAAAGAGAAATGAATAAGCTCTACTGAGCAGTTAGAATTATGAGTTTATGTATCAATATATATATATATATATATATATTTTTTTTTTTTTTTTTTTTTTTTTTTTTTTTGCGGTACGCGGGCCTCTCACTGTTGTGGCCTCTCCCGTTGCGGAGCACAGGCTCCATATGCGCAGGCTCAATGGCCATGGCTCACGGGCCCAGCTGCTCCGCGGCATGTGGGATCTTCCTGGACCGGGGCACGAACCCATGTCCCCTGCATCGGCAGGTGGACTCTCAACCACTGCGCCACCAGGGAAGCCCTGTATCAATATTTTTTTATGTTTAATGGAAAGTGGGTAAGAAAAGATGTTTGATATAGGGTTTGTTTAAAAATTCTGCATTGTTTCTAAACTTTCTCTTTTTCTTCCTTTTCCATCAGATCTACCAGTCATTTAACCAAGAATTCCTTGATTTCTTAAAAAATGAGTTTTTGTTGACCATGTTCTTTCTGAAAAAAATAAGGGGATGGACAGCCAAAATAGGAGACATAGGTCCTCCTGAATGAGCCCAGGTACTTTCAGTCAGATGGACAGATGGCTACACATCATGGTTTGAAAACACTGGTTAATGGGAAATCTGGAGGAGTCAACTACAATACTCAATATGAAAACCCAGGTAATATTGTTGCTATGGACTGAACTGTATTCCTCCAAATTAATAAGTTGAAGCCCTAACCCGCAATATAATGGCATCTGAAGATGAGTCCTCTGAGAGGTATTAGGTTTAAGTGAGGTCACGAGAGAGGGGCCTTCATTGTGGAATTAGTGCTCTTATAACAAGAGATACTGGAGAGTTTGTTCTCTCTGCCCTGTGAGGACACAGAGAGAAGGAGGCCTTCTACAAGCCAGGAAAAGAGTCCTCATCAGAATCTGACCATATAATACCCTGATCTAGACTCCAAAACTGTGACAAAATATATTTCTTTTGTTTAAGCCACCCAGTCTGTAGTATTTTATTATGGCAGCCCAAGTAGATGAAGATAGTTGTCTAAATTTTTTAGCATTGAATTTGGAAGAAAATAATAATTATGCTATAAATTGCTCATCATAAATCTTTAAATTTATGTTTTTGAATTGGGAGGTTATTTAAAAAGAACATAGGTATGCATCCGATCCATTCATCTACTTTCTGAATATTCAGCTTCCTGGATATCAACAAGAATAAACTTTTCTATATGTGCAATCAAATAAAAATGGACATTTTTACCCATACCTAGGAAAACAGAGAAGTGAATCTGAGACTATATCACAAGGTATAAAGAATTTCAGTTACAGGGATATACTCATGATTACTTCAGAGATAAATAACCCTCCCATGCTCCTGAATATCTATGGAAGAACTGAATTTCCTATAGAAATTCTACAGAATCTTATGCTTCCTTCTACTCATGATACTGGAAAGCATCTAATGGATGTGCTTACATGCATCTGTCTGATTGCCTAAGATCCATTCCTGTATTAAACCATCAGACAGTAAAGCACATTTACCACATTACCAGAGCCCTTCAAAGAATTGCTTTCACTGAGGCACAACTTAATGTAATATTCTTTGTCTCTGCTGAAGGTCGATACAGGAACCATTAGCTGGGCAATGTTTCTTTAGGTTTGAAGATTTTATTCCTAGATGTTCTCTGTATAAAGACGCAAGAAATAAATTTCCACTTTTTTTTGCAAGAAAAATAAATTGTCCTCACATCCTCCTTTTGTCAAAAAATACAAATAAATCTCTGTATTTCTACTTTTTTTTCTTTTCCTTAAGATCTGAAAACTTAAAACCAATTCTCATCACTGTTATCTCAGTTCTGCTTTTAACCCAGGATATGCAATCTATTTAATTAGGATACAAAAAAATCTACTCTTGAGATATATAATGCAACATACCTCTTAACGATATGAGTAAGCATTTCCTTAAGATACGTGATGCGGTAGCTGAAATGCAGTAATTTCCTTTACCCAGGGACTCAACCTTATATGTTACCACAGCTTTTCACTGATGCCTTTTGGAAATAATCAAATGCAACTATTTATTCCCATATGGTATTTCAAACGCTGTGTCACCTGAGAAGTGACTTGTAGCTAATGGGCAGATACTGAGTTAAGTTGAGGAAAAATGCAAAATGCACTACGTATTCAGTACAATCCAAATAATAAGGCCATGTCACTAAATTTATGACAGAAGGCATGTTGTATAGGGCCTCACAAGTCAGGCAATGTAATTCCTAAAAATAATTTGTATAGGAAATCCTCCACATTAGTCACATACTAGAAAACCAGAAAAATACTCTGATCACTGCAGACCTACTCCTCTCTACTCCTCCTACTCCTGCCTCTTCCTACCAATGCTATGCTGTGCTGGTGAGGTGTAGCCTGTTCATTTGGAACTTCTCCACTAAAAGGAACTGTTTGGAAGATCACAAATGGTTCTCACTGAATTTCAACTCAAGATTAGGAATGAGGTAAGATAACACATATTCTTTACTCATGACAGCTAATGTGAACATTCGTTTGGAAGTGAAGGGTTCAAGTGATACAAAATACATTAGCTACAAATTAGATTTTATCAGATAACCACATAAGCATCTTTCAAATCTCGGCATATCTGACTTATTCACCCTGATAGAAGTAGCAGTTGTATGAGCTATCATGATAGGGAACACATAAAGTGGAGACTACAACATACAATCTCATTATGTTCTGTTGGCCAAACAATTCATGGCACCAAATGTCAAAGCCCAACAGCTAGACCAGCCCCCCCAAGTCAACTCAGGGTAAGTAGTTCTTTCTGTTGTCCTAACCTAGCCACATTAAAGTGTCCTCTTATTTATACATTTGAGACTATTTAAATATTACCTAGGGTAGCTATAACAAATGAATGGAAACTGATAAACATGGCAGATTGAACATACTTATTCATCTTCAGCCTCCAAGAACACTATCAAAATGTACATAAATTAATAAAAAATAGATAAAAGACAAGGGCAAAGCAAATGAAAGAGTTAATTAATAAGTTAATTAACTGTTCTAGTAACGAAGACATCTGAAACCAGTTCCAGCCAGACAATCTCTAGAAGCTCAGTAATTGGAGTAAGCAGGTATGTAGGAAGAAGTAGAAGATGGGTCTGAAAAAGGGAGAATTTGTTGGAAGTCTTTATAAAGAGAATTTAGATCCTCAGATCTGCTCCCCTATCATACCATCTGGAGTAAAGTTTCTGGAAAATTTGAACTTAAGAACCTGTGGATTTGAGGCTGTACAAATGAGGGCAGGGATATAGTGCCATTTTGAAAACAGAAAAATTAATTCAATTACACATCCTTAAAGGAGGTTTGCATTCCACTTCTCATGCTCCACTCCCAGAATGCTAATAGTCAAGTTTAAATCCCTCCCCTGGGCAGTGGGCCAGAATAGTCTTCCACAGGGAGTTCGATCAGAACTAGAAAACACAATATACATATATGAAATCATTATGTCATACACATTTAACTCATGCAATGCTATGTCAATTATATCTCAATAAAACTGGAAAAAAACCATATCTACAGATATTAACTTTGGACTTTTCCCTATGAAATGGCGAAGTCCCTACCAAACAGTGCTATACAAAGATGATGAGCTCTGTACAGAGCTTCTAATCACCCATTAAGCACCCCACTCTTAAAGAGAAATAGACTATCAAAGCATTACAAGATATTTGAGGAATATCCCTTAATGAAAATAGAAAAGATAATAAGCACACAGAAAAAAGGCACCTTGGAGAAGCAGAAGAAAATACTAAAACTTTATCATTAATGGTCTCAGAGAGAAGTTATTGAAACAGGATGTAAAAAAAGATTGCTATAAAACAGAAACAGAGAACAAGCAAGAAAATATAAGTGGACAGCAGAAATAAAAAAATTCAAGAGAGGGGTTTGAAGGTAAAATTGAAAAAATTATCAGAAGCACAGAAACAAAAAGAAAATAACTGAAAAATAAAAGAGAGAAAAAAAAGAGAAAATTATAGGATCAATCCAAGTATTCCAGCATTCAATGAATTAGAGCATTAACATCCAGAATCAAAACATAAAAAAAGTAGAGGGGAGTAAATTATCAAAGAAATATACTGTAAATCAACTATACTTCAGTACAATTTTTCTAATTTTTTAAATGAGAAAAAATAAATTTTTAAAAAAGGAAACATTAGAAAATTGTCCAAAAGAAATTGAGTTTCCAAATTGAAAACCTCCTCCAAGTGTCCAGCACAGTTGAATGAAAAAGATCCAAACCAAGATGACTCATGAAATTTAAAAACAGTAAAGGTAAAGGAAAGATGCTAAAAGCAACTAGAGGGGGAAAAAAATGACCACAAAGAATCAGGAATCAAAATAATATGTGACTTCTCAGTAGCAACACTGAAAGCCAGAAGACATTGAGGGAATGGTTTCAATATTTTAATCTAAGAAAACATTATTTCCAACATAAAATTTTCTATAAAATCAAACCAAATTTTTTTTTTTTTTTTTTTTTGCGGTATACGGGCCTCTCACTGCTGTGGCCTCTCCCATTGCGGAGCACAGGCTCCGGACGTGCAGGCTCAGCAGCCATGGCTCACGGGCCTAGCCGCTCCGCGGCATGTGGGATCTTCCCGGACCGGGACACGAACCCGTGTCCACTGCATCGGCAGGCGGACTCTCAACCACTGCGCCACCAGGGAAGCCCCAAACCAAATTTTATACAAGAACCCTTTCTATCTCCTCCCCACCTCCTCCTCCTGTTTCCTGCTTTGAGTGCAGATGTGATGGCAGTGATCCAGCAGGCACTTTTTGACCACCAGGACCGTGCATGAGCATGGTGTAACAGAAAGAGAAAGCAGTCAGGATCCCTAATGACTTTTGGAGCCACCATAACTGCACAGAACTAGCTCTCTACTACTTTTATATTAGCAAAAAGTTAATTTATTGCTGTGAAAGCCACTGTTGTTTTGTGTCTTTTATAAGCAGCCAAGTACAATTTGTAACAAATACATATGAATCCAGGGCTTTATCATATTAGTGAGGCAAAGGAAATTCTTAGTATGACAAGGAGAAGTTGCAAGATGACAGTAATATATCTGACTGAGAGCAACCAGTCCATCCTGGATCAGGAGGATAGAGGTACCTCCCAGAGAAAACTGAACTGACAGGTTAACAGATGTCTTTGACATATTAAGAGGTGTCTTATAATTCTGTCAGTGAATTTACATATATAGTGAAGCAAAGACACACACATAATGCAGTTATTAACCCCAATAAAAACAAAATTTATATGAAAAGACAGTAAAATAATTGTATGATGTAATTTCAGTGGTGAACAATACATAATAACATGGATCATCATTTATAAGATGAAATTAGTGGTATTCAATCAGAGGCAATTTTGTCCTCCAGGAGATATTTGGCAATGTCTGGAGATATTTTTGGTTACCATAACTAGGATGTGTTCCCGGCATCTAGTGGGTAGATGTCAGGGATGCTGCTAAACACCCCTATAATGCACGTGACAGCCCCTCACAATAAAGATTATCCAGCTGAAATGTCAATAGTGCTGAGACTGAGAAATCTCAGGTAACAGTTATATATTAGAAACTAAGCACAATGACTTAAACAAAAATTATAATTTTGAGAAATATAGGAGGAGAAATGTAGGTGTTTAATGTGTATGTGTGTGTGTGTGCATGTATAAGAGAGAGTTAGTGTAACAAAGCTAAAGCCTTTCTTAACATGAAATTGATTTATAATATCTAAAATTTGAAGATCAAAAAATAGATGTTTAAATATATTACTTACAAATATACAGGCAAATATATGTTCCAGTAACTAAAAATGATAAAAGTGGCTGCTTCTCTACAGTCATTTAGAGGATGGGGAGGAACAGGGCAGGGTATACTGTTTCTTTTAGTTATAAGCTGCTTAATACTATTTGAATTTTTTAAATGTGTTCATTAAATTTATACTTGTAATAAATTAAAATAAAGCAAAAAATGGAAAACACAGCAATATGAATTATGGAGCCAGATTTCTTGCACTGAAGCAATGTGAATGCTATCACTATCTGTATTGGTTAAAACAGCTTTCTGGGTGTGAAGACCATCTTTCCTTTTCTTCTATCTTCCTTGGCTTGATCATAAAATAAGTCACTCAGCTCAACCGTCATGTTTATTTTGTTCAATGTGTCTACTTAGTGCCCTCCACTAAACAGAGTATTGGTCAATAAACAGTTTTCTAAATGTTGTTAAAGTGAGACAAAGCTTTAGTATTTTTTTCTGTATAAGGTGTATATATAAGAACAATGTTGGGACTTTCCTGGTGGCACAGTGGTTAAGAATCCACCTGCCAATGCAGGAGACACGGGTTCGAGCCCTGGTCCAGGAAGATCCCACATGCCGCGGAGCAACTAAGTCCGTGTGCCACAACTACTGAGCCTGTGCTCTGGAGCCCGCGAGCCACGACTACGGAGCCTGTACGCCACAACTACTAAAGCCCGCATGCCTAGAGCCCATGCTCCGCAACAAGAGAAGCCACTGCAATGAGAAGCCCGCGCACTGCAACGGAGAGTAGCCCCTCTCACCACAACTAGAGAAAGCCCCCACGTAGCAACCAAGAGCCAATGCAGCCAAAAATAAATATAAAATAATAAATAAATTTTAAAAAAAGAACAGTTTGAAGACATCAAACAATAATATGGAAATTATATGAGCAAACAATTCACAAATAAATGCACTGTCCATAAATATATGAAAGCTTATCTAAATTATTTTGCAACCATACACAATAAAACAAAACTTATTTGCATTGTCATAGAGACCGATAAAGAGTAAAAACAAAATAACAGTGAATTGAGGAATTAATCACTTTCATATACGGCAGGGTAAAATACATATACCCTCTGTGGAGAGTTATTTGACAATATCTATCAAAAGCTTTAACGTGTATTTATTTTAAAATCCGTAATGCCACTTCACAGAATGTGCTTTAAAGTAATAAATGGACAAGATTCTAAAGATTTATGTACAGACATATTTGTCTTGGGATTATTTATGGAAGCAAAAACATCTTAGATGTCTAAGAATGTGACATAAATTATAAATGAATATATTAAGGTATATTCATATACCAATGCAATGCAATCTTAGATATGTACTGACGTGGATAGATGTTCACAGTATATTAAATGGGGGATAAATTTTAAAAGTATGTATATATATTTATATATACACATTTAAATATATATAAAATCACATACATATAAGTCTGAAAATATATATACAAAAGTATCAATACTATAGCAATTTTTCTCTTGATATATGATTGTAGGCAATTATCATTCTCCCCATTCTTTCATAAATTTTCTGATTTATATTTTGTAACAAAAAATGTATTTGTGTATAGTCCTTCAAAGTGCAATTTGTTTTGAAGAATGTATATGACCCATGGAGCCCACCACCAAATTTCCAGACTGAGGGACGCTTGGTTTGTAACTAAACTGCAACACAGAGATCACAGATAAAATCTGAACCCAAAGAAAGCCTCCTCCAGCTGCCCTGTACCTCCCCAATTCTCCTCTGATTTCCTCTCTGCCTCTTTAGGACCTCTGCAATAGATCTGCAGAATTTTGCAACACTGTAATAACTTACACATTCAATAACAAAATTATGAGGGATGTTCTGATAAAAGGGTAGTAAACAGTACTCAATAAATAATATTTTCATTTATTAAAGGGGTTTTTGCTATGAAATCATTACAAATCTAAATATTCACAAAAGGTCTCTCTCTTTGACTTTGTAATTCTATTTTATAAATTTATCTTAAGAAACTATGTAAGTGAATATTCAAGAATATATTCACACTAGACCCACCCCTAAAATTTACAAGACTCAAAGCAAGAGTACAAACGAAGCCCACAAACCATATGTCTAAATATTTAAAAGTTATAAACCAAGCTAACATACTGCTAAATAAAAATGTTTTCTTCTTCTTTGCCAAATCTACCTTCATGACTTTTTTAAATGGAAAAATATTGATAAAACTATGGTTTCTTTGTGACTGAAATTATCAAAATATCAAAGATGATTGAATTTAATAAATATTGTGTGTCTGGGCATCATTCTCTTGCTGAGCTTGCAATGTTTGGACATGTAACAGACAAAGGCATACCTAATTCACAGAGTATATTCCAAAATATTTCTGCCTTTATTTCATCAAAATCACAGTTTTTCTTTTTTTAATGTGGACCATTTTTGAAGTCTTTATTGAATTTGTGACAATATTGCTTCTGTTTTATGCTTTGGTTTTTTGGCCCTGAGGCATGTGGGATCTTAGCTCCCCAATCAGGGATCACACCCACACCCCCTGCACTGGAAGGCAAAGTCTTAACCACTGGACCACCAGGGAAGTCCCACAAATTGTTTTTATAAGTAATATTATAGCGTTATTTTTGTTCTACTGACTGTAATGATTTAAGAATTAAAATGTAAAATGTTATTGTTCTCAAAGCATCCAAAATTTGAATATATTTCATCAAAAAACATAAACTAAAAATAATTTAAAAATCATTATAATAATGTGGTTTAACATTACAAACTGATTCTCAGCTGCCATGCAAATATTACAAATTCTGTACTATTTTTGAGTGGCTCCAGAACCAGGAATTGGAACACAGAGTAACAGAGAATAGAATCTCAGAACTGCTGGGAAGGATACTTTGTCATGCAAGAATCTACAACATTCTTCCATGGTGAGAGGAAGAATTTGATAAGTTAATTAATATATATATATATATTTTTTCCTTTTACCTAAGCACTTTTGGTGCTCAGATCATTCCTGCACTTTGAAGGTATAGGTGATTTTGACATTAACCTGATGCACAAATTTCATGGCATTCAGACACTGTCACTGTTTTCAAAGACATGGTGCAAGAGATGAAAAGGAACATTTCCCTGAAGACCGAATGGTATGTCAAAAAAGAGGATGTTTAGGTTCATTGCATGTGTTAAAAGAGCACTGAGTTCCAGATCTCTGATAACAGTACTGCCCATGTGTTCTTTAATAAACATGTGAGTCTGTGTGCTTGTGATGTGTGTGTCCTTTTATAATGCAGGTCTGGGAGCAGGGGCCACTCTTTCCCAGTCCTAAGAGTGGTACTGATAAGGATGCCACACATTCAACTCCTTACTTCCTTCTCACCACACTTATTTTCAATCTAACTGAATTTGGCTTGTACTTAATGATGTACTAATGATGTACTTAATGATGTTTTAGTTTAATGTACTAAAACTGCGATCTTGAAATTCATCAGTAACATCCTAAGCAATGAATCCAAAAGAACACTACCAAGACATAATCCCTCTGTATCATCCCCATAGACTCCTCCCAGCTCTTTGAAACACTTCTTTTCCTAGACTTTCACTGCAATACTCTATTTTTTCTACTCTTTCTATGATTACCTTTTATGTTTCCTTTACTGAAACAGGTTGCTAATACTAGCTTATATTTATAGAGGTCAATAAACTTAATTTTATGTATGTATGTAGGGATGGATGGACCAATGGATCAACAGATCAATGGACTGATGGATCAATGGATCAATGGATGGGTAGTTGGATGAAACATGATATGACTTTGAACTGAGACACTAGGTTTTGTTCTCTGGTTGACTGGTTGACTATAGGGTGTTTTTATGTATGTGTGCATGCATGTGTGTACGAGTGCTTGTGGTTGATTATTTTTATTGTAATTCAGAATTCTGGCCTTATATTTCCAGAAACTAGAGTATATAACAACTAGGGATTAAAATTCAGGAGCAAAATAAGTAAAAAAAGAAAAAACTAAATCTGCAACCCTTGACTATCTGATTAAATACTAGAATCACATGTCTCTATTACTTCTCTGTTATGTAGAATGCTGGGTGCAATTTAAAAAATAATATTCATTGAATAGAAAACACACACAAACATATATACATACATATTCATTATATATGTATATATACATTGAATGTCAACACTACAATATTTTTACATCATAAAAGCATTTCCCAAACTATTTTCTACATATTCCACAAGGTTGATTCATTAGCTATTTGACAAATATTTCATGGGCTGAGTCCAGCACTATTCAAAGCATTAGGGATACAAAAGAGGAAAAAGTAGTCTTTTATTTATTTCCTCCAAAGGTCTCAAATTTGTTTGTGTAACAAATTTTGTTGAGATTATTCCTAGAAATTTCATATTTTACAACTTCAGTGTAATTTTTTGTTTCTTTTTAATGTTTATTACTGATAAAGCTATTGATTTATAATATTTATTTTGAAAACAGCCACTTTACCAAATGTTCTTAGCTTTAATATTTTTCCCATTGATTTGCTTTGCTTTGCTTGGGAGACATTAACAGATATTAATATCCTCTTTAAACAGCATTTGTAGATACTAAAAGCTTGCAGTCAAATATACTCTCTCAGTTTACTGAGAAATATATTGCTCCTTATCTTTTCACTATTTTCCAGCAAATGAAACTATTCCTAAAGCAATATTTAAAAACTGGATATATTAGTTACTTCTATTCTTTCTCAGATATCTTTGGGTTGGAATTCAATACAAAACAGCTTTTGCTTCACTTTTTAGCACTCATTGTTTTTAAAGTTTTCTAATTTTCTCTCTGTCCCTGCCTATGCACTACTTAAAAGTGCATATAAAGTACATTAATATTTTCTTATTCATAATAACTTAAGTGAGAAAGAACTTTTTCAGAATTGTCTTTTGGAGTCATCAGGGAAGTGCGGCCACAGAGGGAAGGTCATGTGAAGGCACATTAAGTGAGTAGCCGTCTGCACACCAAAGAGAGAGGCCTCAGGAGGAACTATGCTGCTGACACTTTCATCTTGGACTTGCAGCCTCCAGAAGACCCATCAAAACTGAATGCTGGGACTTCCCTGGTGGCGCAGTGGTTAAGAATCCGCCTGCCAATGCAGGGGACACGGGTTTGAGCCCTGGTCGGGGAGGATGCCACATGCCGTGGAGCAACTAAGCCTGTGCACCACAGCTACTGAAGCCCACGCGCCTAGAGCCCGTGCTCTGCAACAAGAGAAGCCACCGCAATGAGAAGCCCGCGCACCGCAACGAAGACTAACCCCCACTCGCCACAACTAGAGAAAGCCTGCGCGCAGCAACAAAGACCCAACACAGCCAAAAATAAATAAATAAAATAAATTTTTAAAAAATAAAAAATGAATGTTGTATGTAAAGTATAAACTAACAATATTTATTTTTTGCATTTATATATTTTTTTGAATTTTGTTTTTTTTTTTATACAGCAGGTTCTTATTAGTGATCTGTTTTATACACATCAGTGTATACACATCAATCCCAATCTCCCAATTCATCCCACCACCACCCACCCCACCCCCACCACTTTCCCCCCTTGGTGTCCATACGTTTGTTCTCTACATCTGTATCTCTATTTCTGCCTTGAAAACCGGTTCATCTGTACCATTTTTCTAGATTCCACATATATGCTAAACTAACAGAATAAATAAAGCAACTATACTCCAATAAAAATTTTTTTAAATGCCAGCAACGTCTGACATGTAAAAAGCACACAATAAATATTCCTTAAAAAATAGAATTATCTTTTTCCTAGGCAAAGGAATTATATAATTACACACTGAACTTATAAGACTAAGTTAGATAACTTAATTAAGATGCCAAACAGATTACATTATTACAGTGTTTTATTTTAAACCTATAGTTTTTCATTACTTGGTTTTACATTTAAGGTTTTTCTAGAGCTTCTTAAAAAACTTTAGTATTCTATTATAAGCATCATGAGAGTACAATTTATACTATTAAAATACTGTTATACGTATGATTCATTATAGAATTTCCTGCTACTAAGCCCCAGTTTTATAAGATGACAGTAAAACATGTAAATAGACACATACAACTTATTTACTGATGACAATGAAATTCTGTATTCACCATCCCTCTCCTACTTTCTTCTTATTCTACCTCTAACTAACCAGATTTGGTAATTAAGAGGGTGAGACATGATTAAAAAAGAGATATTTTTTCAGAGAAATCTGCTTTACCTACCTTATCTCTGATTTTTTATCAATATTCTTCCTGTACCCTCAGGTTTCTTATTTTCTTATAAGAATTGCATTCTGCCCTCAAAGCCATCAGCAACAACCTAGGAATTTTTTTAGGAATAGTAGGAACTTTGTTAGATCAGTCAGTCAAATGTCTGAAGACAGTTGATTCCTCCCCACCCCGATTCCTGCCCAACCCATACAAGCACAGATTCTTTCAATTCTAGGTCCCAAACGCTTTATTAAAGAACCTACTGCAGTAAGCAATTTGTCTATAAAATGACATATGTCAATGTGTTGAGGTATTAACCAGCAGGAAGAAAAATTCTGATTTCATTGAGATTTTGTCTAAAACTCACAGGCATTACCAGATTAAAGAAATATAATATTTTTTAAATTTTTTTATTTTTATTTATTTTTGGCTGCACTGGATCTTTGTTGCTGAGTGTGGGCTTTCTCTAGTTGCAGCGAGCAGGGGCTACTCTTTGTTGCGGTGCACAGGCTTCTCACTGCGGTGGCTTCTCTTGTTGCCGAGCACAGGCTCTAGGAGCACGGGCTTCAGTAGCTGTGGCTCGCAGGCTCTAGAGCGCAGGCTCAGTAGTGGTGGCGCACGGGCTTAGTTGCTCCGCAGCATGTGGGATCTTCCCGGACCAGGCCTCGAACCCATGTCCCCTGCATTGGCAGGCGGATTCTTAACCACTGTGGCACCAGGGAAGCCCAAGAAATATAATATTAACTAAATCAATTACTCAATTGCCTCTCTAGGACAACAAATAATTGACTTGACCTTTGCTAAATTGACTGAATCTGTCTCCAAGACACTAAAAGAGCTCGTTGCAGTCAAAATTTCAGATTGAAGTTTGGGGCTAAAATACTTAAATGAACCATATAGTCTATACTTTTTTTGTTTTTCTCCTTGTCATTGTCTGAGAAAAGATCTCAGACTAACAATTTGCATTTAGTTATCTAGGGTACAGTTTAAGAGCCTTGAAATTTTCAAAACAATATTCTCCTAAGTCTGTTTGGTCACATTTGAGTCACACCTTCGAAAAAAGTCAAAATTCATATCAAAAAATATTTGTTTAATTTACTCTTCTTACATTCCACAGACCTCTCTTTTTAGCATTCTTTAACAAAGCTTTAAATCTGTCTCAGGTTCATATACATTCTTCTACATACAAAATATATATAAATACTTATACCTAATGAGTTTAATGCATTAAAAAAACACCCATTCACCAAATTAGCTCATTCTAGTCTAGGTACATAAAGACAACAGTAAACTGCATTCCCAATAATTATAATATGAATAACTAACATTAGTTGAGCTTCTTACACTCAGCTCATCAAAGCAACACTAGGAAGTGGGCCTATTTGTTACCTCCAGTTTACAGTAAGGGAACTAAGGCACAGAGAATTAAATAATTTTTCTGTATTAGTCTTCTTAGGCTACTATAACAGAATACCTTAGACTGGGTGGCTTAAACAGCAGAAATTTATTTTCTTACAGTTCTGGAAGCTAGAAGTCCAAGATCAAGGTTTCCAGCTGCTTCAGTTTCAGGTAGGGCTTTCTTCTTGACTTGCAGATAGCTGCCTTCTTGCTGAATCCTAGACAGGTGGAGAGGGAAAGGGAATGCTCAGGTGTCTCTTCTTATATAGACGTTAAGCCTATTGGACCAGGGCCTCACCCATATGACCTCACTTAAACTTGATTACTTCCTTAGAGGTCCCATCTTCAAACACAGCCACACTGGGAGTTAGGACTTCAGCATATGAATTTTGAGGGGACAGGAACATTCAGTCCTTAACATCCCCTAAAGTCCCACGGTTAATAAGTTGTAGAACCATGGCTGAAAACCCAGCAGTCAGACTCCAGAGCCTGAGCTCTTAACCATACTACCCAGTTTATATTGAGCTCCTTACAACTAAGCTTACACTGTGCATTAAATAGATTAAAATTAATCATAGGTTTTTTTCCCCATAGGAAATATATATACATACTTACATATATATGTATACTGATACGAGGAGAGTAGAAAAGAAAGCAGCCCCTATATTGGGCCCTACTCAGCTTCTTGTTCCATAAAGTTAAGGAAAAAATTGAGGAAAAAACTGTTGTTTGGAAAAACCCAGGCGTCGTTTCTTTGTATGTTACAAAGAGTGCAAAGTTTGCAGTGAGGCGTGAAGGCCCCTCACACCCTCAGTCAGCCTCATAACCATAGTCAGCCTGGGACTGTGTCCTGGAACCCTGGGCCGGAGAAAGCACCACTTTCATTCCTGCTTCTCGGGGTGCTGACGACCACTTAGTGATAGAGAAAAAGCAGTCATAGCCACACGGCCAGCAAGTCTGCGAAAGCAGTGAGATGCTCTCCTGGAATCGTCCAGACGGCTCAGCTCCACTCTGACACAGTCTGCGAAGAAACTAGAGGTAGAATACCTGGACGGGAGGTTTAGAGTTCCAGCTCGGGACGCAGCACTTCCAGACATGCGCGCAGCCGCCAGAACAGCCTCTCTAGCCCCGCGGTCTCGCCTCCTCTCCGAACCGCCCAACCTCCACGATAGAAAGTAAAACGCGCCAGTTTAAAAGTGACCGCATCTTGCTATTTCTTCTCCTTCGGAAACTGCACCTCACATAGGGACTTGAACCCACAATCTTCCAACTGAAACCTAGCAACTTATCTCAGGACTTAAGCTCAGGTTCTTTATGGTTCGCTGCAGAAGGAATCCAGCGAGAGACAAAGTGATAGGTAAAAAGCAGATTTATTGGGCTTCCGTGGTGGCGCAGTGGTTGAGGGTCCGCCTGCCGATGCGGGGGACGCAGGTCCGTGCCCCGGTCCGGGAGGATCCCACGTGCCGCGGAGCAGCTGGGCCCGTGAGCCATGGCCGCTGAGCCTGCGCGTCCGGAGCCTGTGTTCCGCGGCGGGAGAGGCCGCAGCAGTGAGGCCCACGTACCGCAAAAAAAAAAAAAAAAAAAAAGTAGATTTATTAATATAGGACGCTTGTGAAGGATATAAGTGGACAAGCAAGAGGGGTCTGCCCCAGTGACCAAGTGGGCTACAGTTTTATAATCAAAGGAAAAATGAGGGAGGGGGAGAAGAACACATGTGTTAGTTCTCAGGTGAGTCCCTGGGATGGGCTTCACGCAGGAAAGAATTCAAGAGGGAGCCATAGTAAAGTGAAAGCAGA